>NC_049253.1:35179544-35274544 GCF_011100685.1 Canis lupus familiaris
TATGGAAGCAGTCCAAGTGTCCATTGATAAGATAGGGGTACCTGGGAGCCTTAACCAACTGTTAAGTGTCTGACTTTGGCTCAAGTCATGATCTCAGGATCCTGGGAGCAAGCCCTGTGTTGGGCTCCCTGTTCAGTGGAGAGTTTGTTTACTTGTCCCTTTTCCTCTCTCTCTGCCTCTCCCTTGCTCATGTTCTCTGTCAAGTAAATAATCCTTAAACAAAATCTCTATCTATATCCATATCTATATAGAGGGAATAATAAAAAAATGCACCGATAAATAGTCCAGCAGAGAATTTCTTAAACATATTCTTAAATATTTCCTTAAAATAATTCCTATAAGTGATTAAAGGATATACACATTTTCTATTTATTGCCATATGTTGCCAAAATGCTCCTATCAATAGTAATATGTGATCACCTCTGACTTCAACACTAAATTGTAGTTATTATCAGATATACGTCCAATTTGAGAAGCAAAAATTGTGTCTCATTGTTGTTTTAATTTACAAATTCTGTATCATGCATTTATATGGTACTCACCAGAAACTTGGACATTTTTTTTTGGACATTTGCCCACATATTCCTATGCATTCCTAAAATTTCTATTAAGAAATATGACTTTTGAAATTGATATGTAAGGGGTGCCTGGGTGGCTCAGTCAGTTAAGCATCTTCCTTCAGCTCAGGTCATGATCCCAGGGTCCCAGGATCGAGCCCTGAGTCAGGCTGACTGCTCCACAAGGGGCCTGCTTCTCCCTCTGCCTGTCTGCCACTCCCCCTGCTTGTGCTCTCTCTCTCTCTCTGTCAAATAAACAAAATCTTTATAATAATAATAATAATAATAATAATAATAATAATAATTAAATAGAATTAATTAAAGAATGAAATAAAATTGATATGGAAAATACACTACATGCAGTTTTCACATTTGTCCTTTTATATCCTCAATTTTCATCTTGGGACTTGTAACATACTAAAAGATTTACTCAATTTTATAATTACTTGCCTTCAATGTGGCTGGCATTCATGTCATCCTTAGAGATCTTCTTTACTCTAATAGCATATAAACATTTGCTTATAACTTTGTGAGCACAGGGGTTATGGGCACATGCCACCAGCACTGCACAGTGCAGACAGAAACCAGGTTATCAAAGGAAAGCTGATAGGCAGAGAAGCAGTAGAGCACACACCACCTCCAGCTCTCCATTCTCAGGTGGCCAACATTTTGGCACACAGGGGCAATGGCCAACATTCAGCAATACTTCACATATTTATGAGTCTAAGGGGCAAGGGAACCTGATGTGATCTGTAACAGTGGAGATCTCCCCCCCCCTTCAGGGGATGGCATTGTTGGAAAGGGGGAGCCTCTGGACCCCAGGAACTGTTCTGTTGAACTAACTCAGCCTTGCGGAATCAGTTCTCTGTGAAGCAACTGAAATAGAAAGAGATTAGCTATCAGGGCCACTAGATTTATCTCTCTTCAACCTGTAACTAATGGTTGATTATTTTTTATATGTAAACTTTTATCTTGGAATTCTCTGGCATAAGGCAAAAATCTGATATTTGGTCTCCCAACCAAATTTTCCTTTTTTTTTTTTCTTAAGATTTTATTTATTTATTCATGACAGACATAGAGAGAGAGAGATGCAGAGACACAGGCAGAGGGAGAAGCAGGCTCCATACCGGGTGCCCGATGCAGGACTCGATCCTGGGACTCCAGGATCATGTCCTGGGCCAAAGGCAGGCGCTAAACTGCTGAGCCACCCAGGGATCCCCCCCAACCAAATTTTCTTAGCAGTTTTGGGACGCCTGCATGGCTCAGTGGTTGAATGTCTGCCTCCAGCTCAGGTCATGATCCTGGGGTCCTAGGATCAAGTCCCACATTGGGCTCCCCACAGGGAGCCTGCTTCTCCCTCTGGGTATGTCTCTGCCACTCTCTCTGTGTGTCTCATGAATAGATAAATAAAATCTTTAAAAATTTTTTTGTTTAGTAGTTTTACTGATCTTTCACTTAGTTCTCCTGAACTTTAAAAGAAATGATATCACTGCCTATTACTGATACTCTGGATTCTTCCTTTCCATGTTTATATATTGTATTTATTTTGTTATGTTGTTTCTTAGGCTTGGGCCTCTCAGATAATCTTGCACAACTGCAGTGATTGACAACATTCCTGCCAAGTATTTTAACTTTTTTTTTCTTAGAAAGTTTTTTTTTAAGATTTTTTATTTATTTATTCATGAGAGACAGAGAGAGAAAGAGAGAGAGAGAGGTGCAGAGATACAGGCAGAGGGAGAAGCAGGCTTCCTGCAAGAAGCCTGATATGGGACTCAATCCCGGATCCCGGGATCATGCCCTGAGCCAAAGGCAGATGCTCAATTGTTGAGCCACTCAGGCATCCCATATTTTAACTTCAATAGGCATACCTTTCAGGTTCATCCCTACCCTCCCTTCTCTTATATTTACTTAGAAATTCTTGATCAAAAACAAAAAATTGTGTTGTTCTACCCTTAATGCCTCTCCATAGAAATGGGCAAATTAGTGGTCCATGCATCTCTTGATTAGGTGGAACTAATCAAGCAAAAGCTGTAAGTATGAAGTGGTAGAGTGAGTCTACATAAAAGTCCTTTCCAAGGAACAAAACTTCTTGTAGGTTATTTGTTCTAAATTCTAGCCTGGGAAAAAAGATAGTGATGGTAAACACATTTGCTTCCAACCTAGGCCATTCATCTGGTATAGATTTTTCTGTTTGAGAGTCAATGTCACTTTCTCATTCTACCTCACTTTAGAATTTTCTCTCAATTGGTTCCATATTTAAGTGAGGAACAGAGAAGTTGTATATAAAGTCCTCAAACTCCAACATTTTTTATAGTTATTTATTCATACTATTTGCACTTCATAATGCACAAAACATGGTACATTTTCTATCATGAAAAATCCATCAAATGAAAAATTTTAGTAAATATCCAAACCAGATAAACTTAAAATTTAGGCAAAAATAAGTCATAGTGGCACAAATTTTCCACATTAAATAATGCCATGTGAGAAATTGGTCAGATTAGAAGGTTAACCTGATTTATGATTTAAATACTTTATATTATTTAGATAATTGAGATGGTGATAATAAGCTGTCTCTGTTTTATCATCTGTACACTAAAAATCAGTTACCTGTTAAGTCTTTCCTGGTGGTTCCTCTCATTAACCATGTGAAAAGGTTGCTATTTTCTATAACAATCTCATGTGTAAATCTTATAAATGACCAATATTAAGCACTAAGTACAGCACCATATGAAACACATCACATAGTCCATCTCATTTAAAGTATTCCAACAGTCAATGAGTGGGAGCCATTCTCACCCTCATTCCACAACTTAGGAAACTAAGGCCCAGAAAGGGCATATTATTTTCCCAAAGTGCTCCAACTATTAATCTAAAGGAGCTCAATGATAAATCTAAAAAATCTGACTCCAGAGCCTAGTATCTTTACCACAGAGTAAGTATAAATCCATTCATTAGAAACCCTCTTCTTTATACTTTGGACACCCTGAACCAATTCATTAGGAGCTTTCCATTCAAAAAAATGGAATTTTTCAGTGGTGAAAAGAAAAGACAACCACAGTATGCAATAACTGTCATAAGAACTACAGTACAGACTTGATGAAACATTGTTAAATTTGCCATGTTTTATAGCCAAAAAGACTCTAAGACAAAGCTTGTTTTTCATTTCAATCCTCATAATTGCATGGAGAGTCCAGTTTGTATTATCATATATTGTATTTGGAAAATAATTTAAACTGTCAAAGGAAAAAACTGACTGAAACAGAAGGTGATTAACTGTTTTAAAATAATTCAAGGCAGTATACTACTGAAGTGATTCCAAAAAGTGACATGGATGTAATATAAGAACTACATTAGAGCTCCCGGATTTAGAAAAGGGTAAGAGGGGAGTTCATTCACGTAGAGGAAGAGAAAATTTTCTTTGGACTAGTTATATCAGATAATATGTTTGTTTAAGGAAAAATAAACAGGTGGGAAAAAGTTCTGCATGCCTAACGTGGAAGGAAAGCATATTTGTGCCTAATACATTGCAGAAACTGTTTTAATACAGCTCATTCTTTCAAAAATATTACCCTCTACAGTGGCCAAGGTCAGTCTGAATTTAGGTAATCTGCCATATATAAGTGCAGATCATATATGTTAAACTAATCTCAGAGGTATTTGACACCCTGACTTTTGAAAATATTTTCTCTGTTTATTATTCATAGATTACTAATTTTTCCCTTTGAGATCTGGTAATCTTTAGCTTTTTGTTTTGTTTTGTATCCCAATTTCAAGTGTAGAACATTCAAGTTTCCTACTGATAATCAACAACCTTCATTCCTTCATTGCTAAAGGCACATATTATGATTTGGTCACATGCCTTATAAAAGCACTACTGTAAATGTTTCAGGAATAAATGATCCCTTACAACCTAAACACAAGCTTCAGACCTCAAAGACTTCCTGGGAGTGTAACAGTAGTAGCTTGCAAGATCAAGAGCAGCAGTACCTCATTTTATATGAAATTCATAACAACGAAATCATGAGGTGCGCCTACGAGATTTTTGAGGCTGTACTCATTGTTCATGGGGTCCTTAAATTCAATACCTCTGCAATTTTGAAGTCACACTTTGTGGACTGTGAGGGAATAAAAAAAAGGACCAGAGATAAGGAAATTTATTTTCTAGACCCCTGTGAGCCACTAACTGCATGGCTTACTCTCTAAAACACCTAGTGTTCTTATCTCTCATTATCAATTCTATGGATAACAGCAGAAATTCAAAGGTCATGTTCACAGGACATGAATGTTAGCCACACGATTGCCAAATATCATCACTGCTAGTTAAGAACTTCGAAAAGCATCTTGCAACAATTTCTGGGGATGTCTTAAGAAACAGGAAATCACAGGATATGATTTGTGAGCAGACTATGAAGGAAATGAAGATTTTAGAGCTGTGGATTTAACAGCAGTGTAAGGGGCAGACTTAGAGATGATATATAAGGTCAGTTGGTGGGGATCCGTAATTCATTTTATGCCCTTCATAACATTTAAAGTGGTGCCTTGCATAAAAAAGTGCTTTGTAAATGTCACAACTGAAATGAACATGCACTTCAGAGACTTTTTCTTCTTCAGTTTGGCTAAATAAAATTACTGTATATCAAGTTTATACTTTCACACAGTTACCATTTTATGGTAATTTATGTGGCTGCACATTTACGAATTGTATATTTTTATTTGTATGCTATACTTTGATTTCTAAAAGTTTTAAGGGTGGGACACCTGGGTGGCTCAGCAGTTGAGCCTCTGCCTTTGGCTCAGGGCATAATTCCGGAGTCCCGAGGTCGAGACCCACATCGGGCTCCCTGCATGGAGCCTGCTTCTCCCTCTGTCTGTGTCTCTGCCTCTCTCTATGTGTGTCTCTCGTGAATAAATAAATAAAATCTTTAAAAATAAATATATAAATAAATAAATAAATAAATGTTTTAAGGGCTTTTGAAAATTGGAGAGAATCAAAACATTATTCAGAATACTGAAAGCTTAAATAGTGATTGAAGGAATTTAAAATTTTAACTTCAAAAAGCCCAGAAAAATTTGGAAGAAAAAAATGGAAGATATCTTCAAAAATCACTGTGTAGCAGCAGCATTATTTTATATTGCTCCAGAAGACAAGTAAGGTAGATTTTTCCCAGCATGGTCAATTATTAGAAATCTCTGAAACAGAAATAACCTACAAAGTAATGTGTTACCTATCACTGAAAATATTTAAATTCTTCAAACAGAGGCTGCATGGCCATTGGCCAGAAAAACTAAAAAAGGAATTTCCAGGGGATCCCTGGGTGGCGCAGCGGTTTAGCGCCTGCCTTTGGCCCAGGGCACGATCCTGGAGACCCAGGATCGAATCCCACATCAGGCTCCCGGTGCATGGAGCCTGCTTCTCCCTCTGCCTGTGTCTCTGCCTCTCTCTCTCTCTGTGTGACTATCATAAATAAATGAAAAAAAAAATTTAAAAAAAAAAAAAAAAAAAGGAATTTCCACTTGAAAAAGAGGCTAAACAAGATAAACTCTGCTCTCTTCAATTCTAAGATGCTACGACTCATGATGAAATTGGTGTTAAATGTAATTGTTCCTCTTTCCTTTCCATTTTACACTCCTTCTCCCTCTCCTGACTTCAAAAAGATAATAGAAAATGAGATTTTTAAATGAAATACTTTATTTTCTCAATTCTATTTCATCCAGGTGAATCACACAAAGACCTGCAAGTGTGATGGGAACCCTCAACAGGGCCCAGATACAGAGTGCTAAACACCCACTCCACCCACCCAACTCCACTTCCCCCAAAGGAGAAAGTATTTTGGAACTTGATGTTCCTCCTCCCCAGATATTTTCCCAAGAATCCTGGAGAACTCTGTCATCTCAGAAAACACACAAGAAAACATATGTATAATTTCCCTTGCTAGATAACTATTTCATGCTTGATTACAGATACCAAAGTGCTTATGCATTATCCTTTCAATAACACCTTCACTTCTTAGGTCTCAGAAACACCCCTAACCCAATAGCACTTTGTTGAATTTTATATTCATTTTGACATATTAGTTTAAAATGGTTGCGAGGTCATTTTATTTGATCAGCCTTTATCCCAATCCAATAAATTACAAAAAGTATTTGCATTAAAAGTCACCTTAGTACTGGCTTACCAAGTAGCCACTATTGCCAACCAACAAATACATATAAAATGTTAGATAAGCCTTCCAAACATAATTCCCAAAGAGTTCCTATATCATTTTGTACATATATTACTTCTCTTATTATTCCTAAAAATCTTTAAAATAATAGGAAAATCTGCTTTACCAAAAAATACATTAATAAATGATACTTTTTATAATTGAATATATAAGTTACACATATACATGAACATACTATGGTCTTATCAAACATTAGAGTCTTGGTAATAAGCACATAGTGACATAATTCTGCTTTTAAAAATAAAGATCTGTGGGATGCCTGGGTGGCTCAGCGGTTGAGCATCTGCCTTCAGCTCAGAGCATGATCCCTGGGTGCAGAGATCGAGTCCTGCATCAGGCTCCCTGAGCAGGAAGAGCCTGCTTCTCCTTCTGCCTATATCTCTGCCTCTCTCTGTGTCTCTCACGAATAAATAAATAAAATCTTTTAAAAAAATAAAGATCTGTAATTGTTGAGAATTAAAATATATCTAGCATTATTGGGGCACCTGAGTGGCTCAGTCAGTTAGGGGTCTTTTTAAAAGATTTTATTTATTTAGAGAGAGAGTGTGTGCATGCATGAGTTGGGGGTGTGTCAGGGAGAGAATCTTAGGCACTCTTCCCTTCAAAACATAAAAATAGTAAAATATATCTAGCATTATTAATAAAAGAGATGCAGGCATATTTGAGCTTATTCATGGAGGAAGAAAGGAAGAAGTGAGGGAAGGACAAGGGAAAGCACTGCATCCAAGCAGAAAATCAATTTTATTAGTGAATCCCCTGAAGAAGCTCAGACCTCAGAAACTGCAGTTACATAGAAGTCAAGGAGTGAGAAGTAGGGCCAAGAAAATCAATCAAAAATGCACTCCACCTACATGAACAGAATTATCAATAGCCTGACAGCCGTACCCTTTAAATGCCCAGACAAAATATTGAAGATTACTACCTAAAGAAACTAAAAACAACCCTGGAGAGAATCAGAGCAGGTGCTTGGTGTCACAGAGAGAGCAGTCTCATTTAAGAAAGTTTCTGCCTAATGCAAGTTTCCTGACCAATCACACTTAGGTTAATGCAAAACCTATCAAGAGTTCAGAGTCAACTTTTATGTTGCCTTTTTCTTAAATATGAATGAATAACCAAGGATCACTGGACATTTGAGAAAAATCTTGCAACAAATACATACAAAAAAGATTTACCCTAGAAGACAAAGAAGTAATTTAGGAAACAGAAAATTAACCAACGAAACAAAACAAAAACTCTAGTCTCCTCAGAGATCACTTAAGAACACAATACTAGGGTGAAAGCACATCAGCTAACAGTGATGTGTCTGTTTAACTTGTTCATCTCAAATGATAAGACCATGACAGAAAAGGAATAAGAGGAATGGGTAATCAAAAGTAATAAATTAATCTCAAACACTGAGGCAATCTTAGAAACTAGAAAAAAAACCAAATATTTGAAAACTCACAAATTTTAGACAATTCAAAAAGAAAATAAAACAAAAGGGAAACCAGAAAGTAATTTGCCCTGCATAAAAAATAAATTGCATTAAAATGAAAACATGACATGTCAAAATATCTGGTGGAATTAAAACAGTGCTTAGAATAATATAGCACTGAACACCTATGTTAGAAAATAAGTCTCAAATCAAAACCTACACTTTCATCTTAAGAAACTAAAAAAAGAGAAAATTAAATTCAAAGTAAGCAGATGAAATAACAAAGAGCAAATATCAGTGATATAAACAACACTAAATCAATAGAGAAGATCAATGAAGCTAATGGCTAGTTCTACGACAAGATCAAGAAAACTGATAAACCTAGGCCAGACACCTTAGGAAAAAAGAGAAGACAGACATCACCAATATCACAAATAAAAGTGGATATCACTAAAGATCCTACAGACATTACAACGATAGGGAATGCTATGAATAATTATGTCAAGAAACATGACAAATTATAAGTAGTCATTCAACAAAAGACAACAATCTTAATTATAATTGTAATTGTTAACACTGCAAAAGTTGGTTAAATATGAAGAGGAATAGAGATTTCTAAAAAATGAGTGAAAGATAAACTGACTCTTCTGAGATTTTGCCCCCATCTCTCAAGAACTAAGGCAGAATACAAGTGTATTTGGCCCTTATGCCAAATTAAGCAGGTATTCTTGCTATCCTGCATGTAATGAAGACTTTGGTTCAAATCTAGTCCGTCCCCTTAAACCTCTCTATTTAGGATGATTGATAACAGAGACCAGCAATGGTCAGATATGTCAAATTGGTCTAGTGAAAAGCACCAGCCAACATTTGCACGTTTTTTTTCATCTAAAGGAATACATCCTTTGATGGAGGGAGGTAGGTGGAGGATGGACTAAATAGGTGCTGGGTATTAAGGAGGGCATTTGTTGTGAGGAGCACTGGGTGTTATATTAAGTGATGAATCACTAAATTCTGCACCTGAAAGCAATTTTACCATATGTGTTATCTACCTAGAATTTAAATATAAAATTGAAATTTTTTTAAAAAATAAAGGAATGCAACCCTGTGAAGTCCCAGCTGTAAAATATACTGTTCCCGTGGAACTGGGGGAGGGCGGAGTGGGGCAAGGGGCAGGCAGGAATAGGAAGGCTTAACCACGTTTTCTTTTAGCTACAGCATCTAAACAGAATACTGCTTCAAAAGCTTAGCTGTGGAGAGCACTTAATTAATTCACAGCATACTGGAGTTAAGGAGGAAAAGAGAAATCAGCATGATTGCTAAATTTCTGATTGTGATTCAAATCTTGCTGAGATCATACATACCAACCTCTTGAAGTACTAAATACTCATTTGGAAAATCAAAAGAAAAATCCTTTGAATATGATGAAATATAATTTTCTCCTAATAGTACAAACACTGAATTATAACTGTTAGGCATTACAACTTTATGCCAACTTTACCATCACGTTTTGCAAATTAGATTGAGCAATAATGTTCGTAAATAAAGAGCAACTAACTGCTCATAAAAGTAATCATAGTATATTCCTCTTATTGCTCTGAAGGTCAGCTCTGTTATTTATTATAGTACAGTCAACATCTTCTCTGATAGCTAATTTGCACTAGAATCTTCCTTATGAGGACCACTGTTAGTTTTAGGAAGTGAAACTATTTGTTGACAGAAGAGCTATTTAATTCATTCATTTCTAATAAAATATGGAGAATTTTTCTTTTCCCATTGCTTGTTTTGTATCATTCACAATTTGAAAGCCATAATCTTTGTTAACATTAGGCAGCCAGAGGTTTTTTTTTTCTTAGAATTCATGCATTTGAAGAAAAAAAATATTACTGTTTTGGTGCATCAAGGATCAAATATTCTCATGACTAGGTTTGGCCCTTCTTACACATGTCCAAATCCAAAACAATCTGTAAATGTTTCTACAGTTATCTGGAGTAGCAGATTTTATAATTTCATTAACATGAAGCATTCAAAAGTAAAAACCCTTAGGTAATTCCCACAATCAGCACATCCAACAATTTTATATTTTATTGGACCCACTCTATTTTTATTTTCTCTCTCCAAAATTTGTAGCATTTTTTTCAATTGTTCTTAGTTAACCTTTAAATTTCTGCGTGAAAGAAAGCATACAGAAGTGGATTTAGAGGAGATAATAGCGTTCTTAGATGCACACAGAGCATGAATCCACAGATTCCAATTCATCCAATGTTTTTTGTCATTTCTTCTGGATGGAACAGGAAGCAATTGTTCCCACAAAAGGATTTTGCTAAATGATTATCCTCTCTGCACTAGAGACAAATCTTACTAATTTTAAGGTTGTAGTTAAGGTTCCCTTGGGTGTAAACCAAAAATTGTACTCTATGCAAAATAAAAATTTATTGGAATGGTCCTGCAGTCTATCTCCCAGATTCAAAGGCACAGTGGTGAATATTCAAGATACAGGAATAGATCAAGGACCTCAGCAGCTAGAGTTCATGAACCATTTCTTTAAGGAGATTAAGCATCAATGATTCCTTGGCCCTGTAACTCACTATTTCTAATGTTATTTCCCAATAGAGAGAATCCTATTGGCCCAAGATAAATCCATCATCTAGGAGGGCAGGGGTAGGCAGGACACCTGTGGCCTCTAGTGGGCCTCTTCTGGATTTGAGTTCCACTTCCAGAGAAAAAATAATTGTGACTTGCCACCCCAAGATCTGCCCTTGTGGCTGCATTTTTAATTTATTTCCTTATAAACATTTTATTTGACACAATAAATTCACCAGTAATTACTCATTCAAAATTTTTCCAAAAATAGTTTCCTGCTTCCATTTATGACTGAAATATTTCACACATAAAGAAAATTATAAAACAGGTCAACACAATATTTATTAACCTAACTACCATAATTAATACTCAAGAAGTCAAAATTCAGCTAAGGAGATTACTCAAATCTTCCTATTCTCCCATACTGGCATTGTAATTTTTAAAGAAATAAGACATACATAAGAGTCTCTTTTTCAATTCTATTCTCCCTCTTTACTCTTCCAACCTCCTCCTATCTTGGGCAATGTAACTACTTTCCAAAATTTGGTGTATATTTTTCTAATGGAGTTTTTATATGACTAGAACATTAGCATATCCATAAAAAGATTGTCCATTATTTTGTATGTTTTAAAAATTTTTTGTATTTTTAATAATGAATTTTGTTGACCATTTACTGTGTTCCAATACTGTTCTAAGCACTTTGCCAGTGCTGCATCCTTTGATCCTCACAACCATTCTATCAACTTATTGTCATAAATCCAATGCACAGATAAGGACACTGAGACATAGAAAGGAACAGAGCTTAGCAGGAACTGAGGGAGGGTTATTCTGCACATTACATTCTGAAACACACTTTTTTAAAATTTAACATGATATGTTTAAGATGATTCACACTGATAAACAGAATAAAACTAGTTCCTGACATTGATTGCTTGTATGGTGTCCCATTCTACAAATGAGCCACAACTTGTTCTCATGTTTATGAACGTTTAGGTTATTTTGCTTTATTCCATGTAATGCTGCAGTGCACATACTTGTAATTCCCTTCTTATATATGATTGACAGTTTCTCTCAGATAGGCATCTACTAGTTTCAAGATTATGTACATCTTTCTCTTTATATCTTTCTCTTTACCAGATATCACTAAAATGCTCTCTGAATTGTGCCTAACAATGTACTGATCGTTGAATCATGAACATGATTCCTTATTTCTTCACGTCCTCACCTGTTTGCATAGAACTTTGGGCATATAATTCCATAATGTGACCAAGAAGTTCATTTTTCAAATTTACTGACTTATATCCACTCTCCTCTTTTTCCTATTCCATAAGCAATCAATAGCATTCAAAAAGACAATTAAGCAACCAATAGCATTCAATAAGACAAATGCCATACGATTTCACTCACATGTGGAACTTATGAAATAAAACAAATGAATAAAGAGGAAAAAAAAGAGAGAGGGAGATGGAGAGGCAAACCAAGAAACAGACTCTTAACTATAGAGAACAAACTGATAGTTACCAGAAGGTGGGGAGTGAGGAATGGGTTAAAGAGGTGATAGGAATTAAGGTGAAGGCACTTATTGAGAAGAACACCAGGTGATGTATGGAAGGGCTGAATCACTATGTTATATATCTGAATCTAATATTACAGTGTATATTAACTAATTGGAATTTAATTAAAGACTTAAAAAAAGATTGCACTAAATTTGAAAATATTTAGTGTTTAGAAAGTAATAAAGTATATATCTCTACTCCCATGACCACAATTATTATATTCACAATCAGGTCTTTCATGAATGCATTCTGACATGATGTTGGTTCCTGAATCATGAGTAGATTCATGAGCTTGATTCTGTCAATCCAACAAAACAATATCTATTATAAATGGGAACATGGGTATAAGATTTAAATGAGAAAGCTTATTATATATGCAAGATTTCTGGACCTGAAAACCATATTTGGACTTGTAATATTAGTAAACAAAGATCCCTTTGCAGTAACATACATTTTATTTTAATTCAAATAACCATTCTCATTTTAGAAATGGGACACTACAGAAGTAATTAAACCTTTATATAAAAATGATTGATAAATGTAAATACCTTAGATGAAAATATGTTTTGGCATATATGTGATTACATATTGAAAAAGTAGCATTCTTTTCTTTCAAAAATGGCTGAAACTAACCTTTTGCATCTGCAGTACATGTTGGCCGTGTCCCTCCCAGATCCCCCTTCCCAGGCTGCTGCACCCAGCGCCAGCCAGATGCTGCAGGTGTTAATGGCTAATGGTTCACACCTGCTCTTTCCTCAGAAAGTACTGCCCTTAGCTGACCTGAGCCACTTTACTCCCTCCTCCCCCCAACCCTTGGGGCAGCTGATGATTAACTGAGAAAGACAGGAAGGGGGGAAGGAGAGTGTGTATAAAGCATACTCCCCTTGCCTCAAGGCAAAACAAACTGATACAATTCATGCCCCAGAGCTCACAGAGCTCAGACTGAAGCTAGTTGCCACTGAAATCCCATCTCTGCCTACTATTCTCTTCTGTACTATCATGCCTCTGTCATGCCCATAACAGGTTTCACATGAGAGAACTTTCTCACCAAATAACTTCCACTAAAATCTGCATCTTAGGCCCTACTTCTAGGGAACCTGAACTAACAGAACACATACTATCTTTTTTCTTTCTTTCTTTCTTTCTTTCTTTCTTTCTTTCTTTCTTTCTTTCTTTCTTTCTTTTTTACAGAACACGTATTCCTTATATTTTATAAACACCTACTAAAAGAAAACACCTACTGAGTATTAGCTAATTTGTGCCTTAAACATTATATAATTTTATTCTAGAAATATCTCAGCTGTACAAAAATGATTATCTCTGTTATCATGGATAGGGAAACAGGCTCTGCAAAGTTGAAGACCTTCTGTTTAGCTTGTAAGGAATGGGAAATCCAAGAATCAAACTCAGATTAATATGGGTCCATAACATCTACTCTTTCCAGAATTTCTCACTGTCTACGTATTGTATTTTTTATCTAGAACATAAAAAAAAATTAAAGATCTATTCAACTACACCTTTTTCAGTAAAATGTTAGTTAATGTCCATTTTATATTCCGAACACTGATGTAATTTGTTTAAAATGAAGGTACGATTGAATGAGTGATATAATTTCCATAAGGGTTTATTAATGGACAGGCATGGATTCAATTAAAAAGGAAATAAACATCTGTATAATACCTTCATTTTCTTGAAAAGGAACATTTTATAGAAGTTGGAAAATAGCGAGGAGGGAAAAGATCATGTCAGCACAATGTTTCTGGTCATATACAACGCAATCTTATGTTTCATAGAGATTTCAACACAGGAAATGGGTATATTAGGAACTGCCTAATTCATAGGTTTTCCTTACCCATGTACAGTGGTTTCTTTCAATAACTCTGAAGGAAAAGTTGTAAGCAGTGCTTTTATAACAGCTTCAATAATGCATATTTCAAAGCCCAAACTGGTCAGCCATGTAACTGTTTACACAGTCAACATTCAGTGGGAAAATAAGTGTCAACAGGTTCCATTTTCTCAGCCCAGAACAGCATGTGACTTTTCATTACAATTCTCATGAGTCTCTGATTAGGAAGGGAATATTTTTTGTTTTTTCCATTCAATAAATCCAAGATTCTTAGTTTAGTACCATCTGAAAAAGAACAACTCGCCCATCCCCATTCCGTCACCTAGCCACTTAAAAGAGTTACATAATCTTATTACATTAGAAACTGTTGGGGGAGTCCATGTCTTTTCCATCTTTGTTTATGGCAAATAGAAAAGTGGTTTGCACAGAGTAGAAAATTAATAAAATAGACTGTAGTTTCCTATAACATAAAACAAAGTCCATAACAAAGTACTTGTTTTAATATTCTGATTGCTATAGTATCTGGTAATGATCAACAATCTTTAGAACTCTAATAAAACCTGTAAGTGTATAAAATCTGTACTGCTGCCAGTGTATTCTTAAAATGCATGTTTGATCACATCAACCATTTGTCTAAGTTCTCTGACAGTTACTCATCATTTTCTAAGCACTGTCTCATATTACTGAGCACAGCACAACAGAGCCCTCTGAGATGGCTACTGCCTACTTCTGTGGCTTCTCTGCTTCCTCTCCCACAAATGTGGGAGACCTATTTCAAGGTGGAACTGACTGGGCTTGGTAACTCACTGGATGTGAGACATGAAGAGTGGAGGGAAAAAAGAAAATTAATTTCAATGCATATAAATTTAAGTATCTGAGGTATAGCAATGTGGAGATGAATTTTAGATCTTTTTTCCTCCAACTATTTACTTAACATTTCAACAACTTCTTTTGCCAAGAGAACTCAAATTCAATATACCAACAATCAGATCCATGATTTCTCTATGCCCCTTTCCTGATCTTTGAGTGCACCATGTATCGAAGAATAGCCATCTATTCAGCTGTAGAGGCCAGTTATCCATGTCCACTCCCTTTGTTTAAACAGCCATAGTCTTAGCTATCACCTTATCCTGCCTAGTTTACCTTCTACATAGCTGTCAATTAGGTCTCTTTACTTCCCTATCATCTTCCTGATCCAAGCTATTATTTCATCTTCTCTAATCTGATCTTGCATGTATTGGAATGTTTTATTCTCTCTGTAGCTTGTTCTCTATCCTGAATATGTTCTATTTTTTTTTCTGTCTGAAAATCTGATCATATTACTTCCTGACCATTTATACACAATCAGAACTTTTTGTTTTTCCTTCATAGTACCTGTCAGCACTAGTTGAAATTTTGCTTTATTTGTATGTTTACTTGACTATTCACTTTCTTTCACAAGCAACTCTCAGCTCCATAAGGCACTTGAAATCCACTGTATCCCCAGAAGCTAATATAATGCCTATTATAGAACAGGTATCACCATTTAATGAATAATTGAATAAATTAATTAATAGATGCACAGCAAAGACCTAGGCCTCTGGTTTGGTATTAAGAAACATATTCAGTGGATTCATGGCACTGGATGTACAGGGGCTGGATCATACCAAGGAAAAATGGGTATATTGGAAAGGATTACAAGTTCAAGTAGAGTACTCTTTCAAGTAGAAAGAGAATGAAACCTAAAGTAAGAAAACTATAAGATAATTATGACATAGACACCAAGATAGGAAATGATTAACTATGTAAATAGCTCAAAGTAATCTAGAAAGAAACTGAAAACTGTTGTTTCACAATAACCCATTTTACTGTTATATTCCAATTTCTACCTAGTCTTTTCTTCATACGATCATCACATTTTGACCTTTAAAATTTTCTTTAGACTCTATCACATATATGAAATGCTCTCAAGACATTACATCTTCATTCATGCACCCTCTGTAATTTTATACTTCCATTAAGGTATTTTTGGACATTGCAAGAAAAAAAATTACCCTTCATCTCAACTTAATAAAATATTTATTTAACATTTTCACTAATTTTTCTGAGAATGATTTTTCAATACCTCACATAGTCACACAATGTTCTTAGTTCTCTAAATTTTTTCTGAGTTTTTATTTAAATTCCAGTTAGTTAATATACAGTGTAATATTAGTTTCAGGTGTACAATATAGTAATTCAATACTTCTACACAACATCCGATGCTCATCACAAATGCACTACTTAATCCCCACTACCTATTTAGGCCCCCAGGCCACCTCCCTTCTGGTAACCATCAGTATGTTCTCTATAGTTACGAGTCTTGTTTCTTGGTTTGCTTCTCTCTCTCTTTGTCCTCTTGCTCTTGTTTTTTAAATTCCACATATGAGTACAATCATATGGTATTTGTCTTTCTCTAACTGACTTGTTCAGCTTAGTATGATACTCTCCAGCTCCATCTATGTGATTGCTAACAATAAGATTTCATTTTTTATGGCTGACTAATATTCGTGTGTGTGTGTGTCACTTCTTTATACATTCATAAGTCAACAGACGCTTGAGATACTTCCATAATTTGACTATTGTAGATTATGATGCTATAAACATCAGAGTGCATGTATCCCTTTGAATTAGTATATTTGTATTCTTTGGGTAAATACCTAGTAGTGCAATTGCTGGATTATAGGGTAGTTCTATTTTTAACTTTTCAAGGAACCTCCATACTGTTTTCCAGAATGATTGCATCAGTTTGCATTCCCACCAACAGTGTAAGAGGGTTCCCCTTTCTCCACATCCTTACTGATATCTGTTGTTTCTTGTGTTCTTGATTTTAGCTGTTCTGACAGGTGTAAAATGATAGCTCATTGCCGTTTTGATTTCTATTTTCCTGATAATGAGTGATGCTGAGCATCATTTCATGTGTCTAATGGCCATCTGCATGTCTACTCATGTCTTCTGGCCATTTCTTAATTGGATTATTCATTTTGGGGGTGTTGAGTTTTAGAAATTCTTTATATATTTTGGATACTAACCCTTTATCAGATATGTCATTTGCAAATATCTTCCCCTATTCCATACATTGCCGTTTAGTTTTGTTGATTTTTTTCCTACTCTGTGCAGTTTTTCATTTAGAGGTAGTCCCAGTAGTTTATTTTTACTTTTGTTTCCCTTGTTGAGAGAGACATCTAAAAAGAAGCTACTATGGCTGATGTCAAAGAAGTTACTACCTATGTTTTCTTTGAAAATTTTTATGGTTTCAGGTCTCACATTAATCCCCTTTGAATTTACTTTTGTGTATGGTGTGAGAAAGTGGTCCAGTTTCATTCCTTTGCACATTGCTGTCCAGTTTTCACAATACCATTTGCTGAATAGACTTTTTCCTATTGGATATTCTTTCTTGCTTTGTAGAAGATTAATCGACCATATAGTTGTACGGGTTTATTTCTGGGTTCTCTTTTCTATTCCACTGATCTATGGGTCTGTTTTGTGCCAGTACCATACTGTTTTGAATACTAGAGCTTTGTAACATAACCTGAGGTCCAAAATTGTGATGCCCCCAACTCTGCTTTTCTTTTTCAAGGTTGCTTCGGCTATTTGGTGTCTTTTGTGGTTCCATACAAATTTTTGGATTGTTTGTTCTAGCTCTGTGAAAAATGTTGGTAGTGTTTTGATAGGTATTGCATTAACTGTGTAGATTGCTTTAGGTAGTATACACATTTTAACAATATATTGTTCTTCCAACCCATGAGCATGGAATGCCTTTCCATTTTTGTGTCATTTTCTTTCATCAATGTTTTATACTTTTCACAGTAGATGTCTTTCATCTCTGGTTAGGTTTATATCTAGGTATCTTATTGTTTTTGGGGCAATAGTAAATGGAATTGACTCCTTAATTTCTCTTTCTGCTGCTTCAGTATTGGTGTAGAGAAAGGCAACAGATTTCTATACACTGATTTTTGTATCCTGCAACTTTCCTGAATTTATCAGTTCTAGCAGATTTTTTGGTGGAGTCTTTCAAGTTTTCCATATATAGCATCATGTCATAGACAGAACATACCTCAACATAATAATGGCCATATATGAAAAGCCCACAGCTAGTATCATCCTCAATGGGAAAAACTGAGAGCTCCTCCTCTAAGATCAAAGCAAGACAGGGATGTACCACTCTTACCATGTCTATTTAACACAGTACTGAAGTCCTAGGCAAAGTGATCAGACAACAAAAAGAAATAAAAGGCATCCAAGTTGGCAAGGGAAATATAAAACCTTCACTATTTGCATTGGACATGATACTATGTATAGAAAACCCAAAAGATTCCACTAAAAATCTGTGAATATTTTAGGTCCACCTATACATCAATGTGATTTGCCTCTGAGTTTCTGGATCCCTAGAACCAGACCTGTTTAACTGTTTTCCAAGTATTTGTCATAAACACATACTTAATGAATACCTCACTACAGTGTAGTGTTTAAAAACTAGAACATAAGCAATCAGAAATCTACACTTTCTCAGAAAACAATAAATTTGCTTATAAGTGAGAAGAAAATGGTTACTTATTTTAGTTGTTAAAGAATTTTTAAATCTGAATCATGAAGTAGAAATATTTTCATACATCTATGGTACATACTTAAAATTAGTTATATTAGCAGGAAAAAATATTCATTATATCTCTCATATGAAGCTTTACATAATAAAAATCCTTTTAACATTTCCGTACATGAATTGTGCATAAGTATCAATGTTTGGTCTAAACTAAGTGCAGAGAACATCATAGTAATTTAAAACAAGAGTATTTTGGGAAGAGGAGGAGGGGCAAGATGGCGGAAGAGTAGGGTCCCCAAATAACCTGTCCCCACCAAATTACCTAGATAACCTTCAAATCATCTGAAAATCTACAAATTCGGCCTGAGATTTAAAGAGAGAACAGCTGGAATGCTACAGTGAGAAGAGTTCGTGCTTCTATCAAGGTAGGAAGACGGGGAAAAAGAAATAAAGACACAAAAGGCCTCCGAGGGGGAGGGGCCCCGCGAGGAGCCGGGCTGAGGCCGGGGCGAGTGTCCCCAGGACAGGAGAGCCCCGTCCCGGAGGAGCAGGAGCTGCACCAACCTTCCCGGGGGAAAGGGGCTCGCGGGGAGTTGGAGCAGGACCCAGGAGGGCGGGGATGCCCTCGGGCTCCCGGGGACACTAACCGGCACCTGCGCCCCGGGAGAGTGCGCCGAGCTCCCTAAGGGCTGCAGCGCGCACGGCGGGACCCGGAGCAGCTCGGGGGGCTCGGGGGCGGCTCCGCGGAGGGGGCTGCGGGGCGGGAGCAGCTCGGGGGGCTCGGGGGCGGCTCCGCGGAGGGGGCTGCGGGGCGGGAGCAGCTCAGAGGGGCTCGGGGGCGGCTCCGCGGAGGGGGCTGCGGGGCGGGAGCAGCTCGGGGGGGCTCGGGGGCGGCTCCGCGGAGGGGGCTGCGGGGCGGGAGCAGCTCGGAGGGCTCGGGAAGAGGAAGAGGCTCCACGGAGGGGGCTGCGGGGCGGGAGCAGCTCGGGGGGCTCGGGGGCGGCTCCGCGGAGGGGGCTGCGGGGCGGGAGCAGCTCAGAGGGGCTCGGGGGCGGCTCCGCGGAGGGGGCTGCGGGGCGGGAGCAGCTCGCGGGGGCTCGGGGGCGGCTCCGCGGAGGGGGCTGCGGGGCGGGAGCGAATCCAACAGCACAGGCCGGGAGCACAGGGCGCCAGGACACAGCCTAGGATCCGGCCTCCCCCCGGGACAGGCAGAAACCGGGAGGGCCCAGGACAGCGAGGACGCTCCTACCTCGAGCTGAGCAGATCAGCGGCCCCGCCCCGAGCCTCCAGGCCCTGCAGACAGAGAGCTCTGGAGGTACTGCGGGAGCTGACTCCAGGGCTCCAGAGCTGGTCCCACCACTGCGGTTGTTCCTCCTGGGGCCTCACGGGGTAAACAACCCTCACTGAGCCCTGGACCAGGCAGGGGGCAGAGCAGCTCCCCCAAGTGCTAACACCTGAAAATCAGCACAACAGGCCCCTCCCCCAGAAGACCAGCTAGACGGACAAGTTCCAGGGGAAGTCAAGGGACTTAAAGTACACAGAGTCAGAAGATACTCCCCCATGGTTTTTTGTTTTGTTTTGTTTTGTTTTTTTGCTTTTTGATTTCTGTTTGCTTCCCCCACCTTTTTTTCCTTTCTTTCTTTTTCTTTCTCTTTTTCTTTTTTATTTCTTTTTTTCTTTTTTCTTTTTCACATTTCTTTCCTTCTTTCTCTCCTCTCTTTTTCTCCTTTTCCCAATACAACTTGTTTTTAGCCACTCTGCACTGAGCAAAATGACTAGAAGGAAAACCTCACCTCAAAAGAAAGAATCAGAAACAGTCCTCTCTCCCAGAGAGTTACAAAATCTGGATTACAATTCAAAGTCAGAAAGCCAATTCAGAAGCACTATTATACAGCTACTGGTGGCTCTAGAAAAAAGCATAAAGGACTAAAGAGACTTCATGACTGCAGAATTTAGATCCAATTAGGCAGAAATTAAAAATCAATTGAATGAGATGCAATCAAAACTAGAGGTCCTAACAACGAGGGTTAACGAGGTGGAAGGACGAGTGAGTGACATAGAAGACAAGTTGATGGCAAAGAGGGAAACTGAGGAAAAAAGAGACAAACAATTAAAAGACCATGAAGATAGATTAAGGGAAATAAACGACAGCCTGAGGAAGAAAAACCTACGTTTAATTGGGGTTCCCGAGGGCACCAAAAAGGACAGAGGGCCAGAATATGTATTTGAACAAATCATAGCTGAAAACTTTCCTAATCTGGGAAGGGAAACAGGCATTCAGATCCAGGAAATAGAGAGATCCCCCCCTAAAATCAATAAAAACTGTTCAACACACCTTGACATTTAATAGTTAAGCTTGCAAATTCCAAAGATAAAGAGAAGATCCTTAAAGTAGCAAGAGACAAGAAATCCCTGACTTTTATGGGGAGGAGTATTAGGGTAACAGCAGACCTCTCCACAGAGACCTGGCAGGCCAGAAAGGGCTGGCAGGATATATTCAGGGTCCTAAATGAGAAGAAAATGCAACCAAGAATACTTTATCCAGCAAGGCTCTCATTCAGAATGGAAGGAGAGATAAAGAGCTTCTAAGACAGGCAGGAACTTAAAGAATATGTGACCTCCAAACCAGCTCTGCAAGAAATTTAAGGGGGACTCTTAAAATTCTCCTTTAAGAAGAAGTTCAATGGAACAGTCCACAAAAACAAGGACTGAATAGATATCGTGATGACACTAAACTCATATCTTTCAATAGTAACTCTGAACGTGAATGGGCTTAATGACCCCATCAAAAGGCGCCGGGTTTCAGACTGGATAAAAAAGCAGGACCCATCTATTTGCTGTCTACAAGAGACTCATTTTAGACCAAGGGACACTTACAGCCTGAAAATAAAAGGTTGGAGAACCATTTACCATTCAAATGGTCCTCAAAAGAAAGCAGGGGTAGCCATCATTATATCAGATAAGCTAATATTTACCCCGAAGACTATAGTGAGAGATGAAGAGGGACACTATATCATACTTAAAGGATCTATCCAACAAGAGGACTTAACAATCCTTAATATATATGCCCCGAATGTGGGAGCTGCCAAATATATCAATCAATTAATAACCAAAGTTAAGACATAGTTAGATAATAATACACTTATACTTGGTGACTTCAATCTAGTGCTTTCTATACTCGATAGGTGTTCTAAGCACAACACATCCAAAGAAACAAGAGCTTTAAATGATACACTGGACCAGATGGATTTCACAGATATCTACAGAACTTTACATCCAAACTCAACTGAATACACATTCTTCTCAAGTGCACATGGAACTTTCTCCAGAATAGAGCACATACTGGGTCACAAATCGGGTCTGAACCGATACCAAAAGATTGGGATTGTCCCCTGCATATTCTCAGACCATAATGCCTTGAAATTAGAACTAAATCACAATAAGAAGTTTGGAAGGACCTCAAACACGTGGAGGTTAAGGACCATGCTGCTAAAAGATGAAAGAGTCAAACAGGAAATTAAGGAAGAATTAAAAAGATTCATGGAAACTAATGAGAATGAAGATACAACCGTTCAATATCTTTGGGATGCAGCAAAAGCAGTCCTAAGGGGGAAATACATCGCAATACAAGCATCCATTCAAAAACTGGAAAGAACTCAAATACAAAAGCTAACCTTACACCTAAAGGAGCTAGAGAAAAAACAGCAAATAGATCATACACCCAGCAAAAGAAGAGAGTTAATAAAGATTCGAGCACAACTCAACAAAATCGAGACCAGAAGAACTGTGGAACAGATCAACAAAACCAGGAGTTGGTTCTTTGAAAGAATTAATAAGATAGATAAACCATTAGCCAGCCTTATTAAAAAGAAGAGAGAGGAGACTCAAATTAATAAAATCATGAATGAGAAAGGAGACATCACTACCAACACCAAGGAAATGCAAACGATTTTAAAAACATATTATGAACAGCTAAACACCAATAAATTAGGCAATCTAGAAGAAATGGACGCATTCCTGGAAAGCCACAAACTACCAAAACTGGAACAGGAAGAAATAGACAACCTGAACAACCGATAACCAGGGAGGAAATTGAAGCAGTCATCAAAAACCTCCCAAGACACAAAAGTCCAGGGCCAGATGGCTTCCCAGGGTAATTCTATCAAACCTTTAAGAAGAAACCATACCTATTCTACTAAAGCTGTTTGGAAAGATAGAAAGAGATGGAGTAGTTCCAAATTCGTTCTATGAGGCCAGCATCACCTTAATTCCAAAACCAGACAAAGACCCCACCAAAAAGGAGAATTTCAGACCAATATCCCTGATGAACATGGATGCAAAAATTCTCACCAAGATACTAGCCAATAGGATCCAACAGCACATTAAGAAAATTATTCACCATGACCAAGGAGGATTTATCCCTGGGACACAAGGCTGGTTCAACACTCGTAAAACAATCAATGTGATTCATCATATCAGCAAGAGAAAAACCAAGAACCATATGATCCTCTCATTAAATGCAGAGAAAGCATTTGACAAAATACAGCATCCCTTCCTGATCAAAACTCTTCAGAGCGTAGGGATAGACGGAACATTCCTCAACATCTTAAAAGCCATTTACAAAAAGCCCACAGCAACTATAATTCTCAATGGGGAAGCACTGGGAGCCTTTCCTCTAAGATCAGGAACAAGACAGGGATGTCCACTCTCACCACTGCTATTCAAAATAGTACTGGAAGTCCTAGCCTCAGCAATCAGACAACAAAAAGACATTAAAGGCATTCAAGTTGGCAAAGAAGTTAAACTCTCCCTCTTCGCCGATGACATGATACTCTACATAGAAAACCCAAAAGCCTCCACCCCAAGATTGCTAGAACTCATACAGCAATTTGATAGCGTGGCAGGATACAAAATCAATGCCCAGAAATCAGTGGCATATCTATACACTAACAATGAGACTGAAGAAAGAGAAATTAAGGAGTCAATCAAATTTACAATTGCACCCAAAAGCATAAGATACCTAGGAATAAACCTAACCAAAGAAGTAAAGGATCTATACCCTAAAAACTATAGAACACTTCTGAAAGAAATTGAGGAAGACACAAAGAGATGGAAAAATATTCTATGCTCATGGATTGGCAGAATTAATATTGTGAAAATGTCAATGTTACCCAGGGCAATTTACATGTTTAATGCAATCCCTATCAAAATACCATGGACTTTCTTCAGAGAGTTAGGACAAATTATTTTAAGATTTGTGTGGAATCAGAAATGACCCCGAATAGCCAGGGGAATCTTAAAACAGAAAACCATATCTGGGGGCATCACAATGCCAGATTTCAGGTTGTACTACAAAGCTGTGGTCATCAAGACAGTGTGGTACTGGCACAAAAACAGACACATAGATCAATGGAACAGAACAGAGAAGCCAGAAGTGGACCCTGAACTTTATGGTCAACCAATATTCGATAAAGGAGGAAAGACTATCCACTGGAAGAAAATCTCTTCAATAAATGGTGCTGGGCAAATTGGACATCCACATGCAGAAGAATGAATCTAGACCACTCTCTTGCACCATACACAAAGATAAACTCAAAATGGATGAAAGATCTAAATGTGAGACAAGATTCCATCAAAATCCTAGAGGAGAACACAGGCAACACCCTTTTTGACCTCAGCCACAGTAACTTCTTGCAAGATACATCCACGCAGGAAAAAGAAACAAAAGCAAAAATGAACTATTGGGACTTCATCAAGATAAAAAGCTTTTGCACAGCAAAGGATACAGTCAACAAAACTGAAAGACAACCTACAGAATGGGAGAAGATATTTGCAAATGACGTATCAGATAAAGGGCTAGTTTCCAAGATCTGGAAAGAACTTATGAAACTCAACACCAAAGAAACAAACAATCCAATTATGAAATGGACAAAAGACATGAACAGAAATCTCACAGAGGAAGACATAGACTTGCCCAACATGCACATGAGAAAATGCTCTGCATCACTGGCCATCAGAGAAATACAAATCAAAACCACAATGAGATACCACCTCACACCAGTGAGAATGGGGAAAATTAACAAGGCAGGAAACCACAAATGTTGGAGAGGATGTGGAGAAAAGGGAACCCTCTTACACTGTGGGTGGGAATGTGAACTGGTGCAGCCACTCTGGAAAACTGTGTGGAGGTTCCTCAAAGAGTTAAAAATAGACCTGCCTACGACCCAGCAATTGCACTGTTGGGGATTTACCCCAAAGATACAGAGGCAATGAAACACCGGGACACCTGCACCCCGATGTTTCTAGCAGCAATGTCCACAATAGCCAAACTGTGGAAGGAGCCTCGGTGTCCATCGAAAGATGAATGGATAAAGAAGATGTGGTCTATGTATACAATGGAATATTATTCAGCCATTAGAAATGACAAATACCCACCATTTGCTTCAACGTGGATGGAACTGGAGGGTATTATGTTGAGTGAAATAAGTCAATCGGGGAAGGACAAACATTATATGTTCTCATTCATTTGGGGAATATTAATAATAGTGAAAGGGAATATAAGAGAAGGGCGAAGAAATGTGTGGGAAATATCAGAAAGGGAGACAGAACATAAAGACTCCTAACTCTGGGAAATGAACTAGGGGTGGTGGAAGGGGAAGAGGGTGGGGGGTGGGGGTGAATGGGTGATGGGCACTGAAGAGGGCACTTGACGGGATGAGCACTGGTGTTATTCTGTATGTTGGTAAATTGAACACCAATAAAAAATAAATTTATTATAAAAAAATAAATTCTTGTTCAGAAAAATAAAGAGTATTTTGGGAAAAAAATGTAAAGAAAGGAATGTGCATATTTTTTAATCAAATGCTTATTATATATGTGTGTATACCCATGCATACATTTATACGTAGTATGTATTATACATTAAATTTGGAGGCATTCATCAAATAATATTGATTCTTGCATTAAATCAAGTTACCCCCTGCTTAATACAAGCTTTTTTTAAAAAAAGTATTTACCTAAACAATATCTATAAACTTTTAATTGTCATAAAATGCTGTTCCATCCCAGGGCACAGCCCTAAGACCACATGCCTAAGCAGTAGGTTTGCAGAAATGGTATGAGTATATATAATAAGCAAGTAATCCTACAACTTGAGCATTGAAGTATTAAAGAAGGCAGGCCCACTGGGAAGTGGGGACAGACAGGAGTTCTGTTTTCCCAAGCTCTATACCCTTTGGCAGAGGAAACTCAAGGCCTAAATGGAGAAAAATAGTAATTCAATTTGCAATTAGTTGACCAGAAGGAGAAAGAGGACACCCAGATCAGGATCCAATTTCACTAAACAGCATTTGAAACCTGGGATCACCCAATGTAAAAATAAAATAAAAAGTTGTATTTGATTTGTATTTATGTGGGAAAATAAATACAATCTTCTTCTAATTTCTTAACTACATTTAAAGAAAATTACCTAAGAAAATTGCTATGGAATTAGTCCTTCAAGCTTTATTAGGTCATGTAGATCAACTACATCAGTTCTAAAACTATATCATAATTTTTCTAGCACATACTTTCATTAAAATGAAACAAAAAGAACAGCAAATGAGCCTCTGGGTTGAAGTTCTCCATTCATTTTGCACTCACTATGTAGAGAAATGCTAATACTTAGGAAACAGTTATTTCCTTTGGAGAGTTCAGACCTCATAGAATTCACATATAATTTCTGCTGACAGCAAATTAATATACATTCAAATCTCATGACTATTATATACTTTATAGGACTACTTTTTAAAAAGCATATCCATTTACTAAATGGCTTTTAAGTAAGCTTGTGATCCTTATAATTAGATCTGTCTAAAATATGTTTATTCTCTTATAAATACTTTTCTATAAAACCATTTGGAGTCTGCATTAAGACCAGACTAGGAAACAAAAGTTTAAGCCTTAAATGCCATCCCTGATAAAATGATATGTATTCTGCTGATTATAATATCAGGAATTCAAAGACCCAAAGAAATGACCATGCTAGTTTCAGAGTCAGCAAAGCCATGAATGAGTCTGATAAGATTCTAGTTTCCAAATCCCAACATTTAAGGTCAACTATTTAGCATACTCAATAAAAGTTAAATTTAGTACCTTTCTTAGGGAAAAAACAAATCTATAATGATGTAATTAAAGATCATTCAGACCAACAATGAAGAGAAAATAGACACACTCATAGTAGAGCTCCCTCATCACCCCAAACCCAAGTTCACCAACCTACTTAGCAGATGTGCCTACAGACTCTTTCTCCCCTCTTGCTATAATTTTAAGGATGGCTTCTGCCCCTCTCAAAGACAAACCCCTTCCTAGTGTATTGCCTCCCATCTATCTTCCTTTTAAGGACTTCTTTCCAGCAATTATTTCCTTTCTCTCCTAAACCATCAATACTCTACACTGTACTGGATAATTCCCATTAACAGAAAACACGGGTTCATATTATTCATCTTAAATTAAAATACAACAAAATGAACTTCCTAGATTCCAGGCCCTACTCCAGCTGTCACTCAATGTCTACACTATACTTCACTGCAAAAATCCTCAAAAAACAGTTGTTTCTCCTTATTTTCACTTACATACTTTATTTCTTTTTTCTACCTATTCCAATGAGACATTTACCTATACCCCTCATTGAAACAGCCCTCATCAGTGTAACAATAGCATTTTCGTAGCAAAAAACAATGTCAAACTTTTTATCATTTGTTGTGGGTTGAGTTATGCGCCCCCACAGAAGAGATGTTGAGCGTTTAACCCTCAGTACCTATAAGTATGAACTTATTTGGAAATAAGATCTTTGTAGATGTAATAAAACTAGGTTAGGCCATACTCAACTGGGGAGGAAGATCCAATATGATTGGTGTTGTTATAAGAACAAAAGACAAACACAAGTGCAGAGGGAGAATCCATGTGTTGTTGGAGGCATTGATTACAGCGATATGTCTACAAACCAAAGAACATCAGTGATTTCCCGAAACACGATAAACTAAGAAAAAAGGCATAGAAAAGATTCTCCCCTAGATCCTTTAGAGAGAACACGGTTCTGCCAACATCGTGATTTCAAACTTCTGGCCTCCAGAACTGTGAGAAAATAAGTTTCAGTTGTCGTAAGCCCCCAGTTTGTAGTAATTTGTTATGGAAGACAGGGGAAACTAATGCATCATCTTATTTAACCTCTTAGCAGCATTTGACAATGGTGAGTATTCTTTCCTTTGAAATTGTTTCTTCTCCCATGTTTGTAGCATTGCTTCCACCTGACTTTTCTTCTACTTGCTACTTGTCAGTATCATTTTTGCTGGCTTTTTCAAACATTCCAGATCTCTAAATGTTGGAGTACCCAAAAGACCCATTATAAGACCTCAGGCTTTTTACCTACACTTGCTGTCTAGTCAACATTTGCAAGTCCATGACTTTACATACCATTTAGATGTTAGTATCTTTCAGATTTATATTCTAGCCAAGACTTCTCCCCTAAGTTCCAAAGCAATATATGTAAAAGACCAACCAACTTCTCCACTTGAGTATCAAGAGGCATCACAAAATTAAATTGCCAACATGGTGCAATTTCATTACTGATTCCTGAAATCAGCATTCCTCAAGAATTATCCTGTCATAGTGAGTAGTATCATCATCTACAATGTGTTCAAGACAAAAACCTAATAGTCATCCTACTTTCATTTATTTAATATTCCACATCAAATACATCAAATTCTGCCTCCAAAATACAGGACATGATTTGGTAACTTCCCTCTATCTCTATTAGTACCACCTTGTTGTAAGAATTTCATCTCTTGCTGGTTGATTACAAAAGCTCCCTATCAGGGATGCCTCGGTGGCTCAGCGGTTGGGCATCTGCCTTCAGCTCGGGGCATGATCCTGGAGTCTGGGGATCGAGTCCCACATTGGGCTCCCCACGGGGAGCCTGCTTCTCCCTCTGCCTCTGTCTCTACCCCCCCCTCTCTCTCTGTCTCTCATGAATAAATAAATAAAACCTTAAAAAAAAACACAAAAGCTCCCTATCTTACCTCCTTGCCTCTCTCTAGGCATCCTCTCCACATCTTCCACCCTGCACAGCAGCAGTGAGATCAAGCTTTCTAAAGTGTAAATAAGATTAGGTCACTTCTCAGGACAAGAACCACATGATCCTCTCAATAGATGCAGAAAAAGCATTTGACAAAGTACAGCATCCTTTCTTTGATTAAAACTCTTCACATTTTAGGGATAGAGAAAAATACCTTAATATCATAAAAGCCATATACAAAGGGCCCACAGCAGATATCATTCTCCATGGGAAAAAAAACTGAGAGCTTTTCCTTACAGTCAGGAACATGCGAGTGATGTCTACTACCACCACTGCTGTTCAACATAATACTAGAAGTCCTAGCCTCAGCAATCAGACAACAAAAAGAAATAAAAGGCGTCTGAATCAGCAAAGAAGTCAAATTCTCACCTCTACAGATGACATGACACTCTACATGGAAAACCCAAAGACTCCACCCCAAAATTACTAGAACTCATACATGAATTCATCAAAGTGGCAGCATATAAAATCAATGAACAGAAATCAGTTGCATTCCTATATACTAATAATGAGACAGAAGAAAGTTAAATTAAGGAGTCAATACCATTTATAATTCGACCCAAAACTATAAGATACCTGGGACTAAACCTAACCAAAGAGGCAAAAGATTAGTACTCAGAAAACTATAGAGCACTCATGAAAGAAATTGAGGAAAACACAAAGAAAGGGAAAAACATTCCATACTCATGGATTGGAAGAACAAATACTGTTAAAAAGTCTATGCTACCTAGAGCAATCTATACATTCAGTGCAATATCTATCAAAATACCATCAACTTATTTCATAGAGTTGGAACAAATAATCCTAAAATTTGTATGGAAGCAGAAAAGACCCCAAATAGCCAAAGAATTGTTGAAAAAGAAAGAAAACCAAAGCTGGTGACATCACAATTCTGGACTTCAAGCTCTGTTACAAAGCTGTAATCTAGCATGGTACTGGGACAAAAACATAGGTAGATCAATGGAACAGAATAGAGAACACAGTAATGGACCCTCAGGTCTCTGTTCAACTAATATTTGACAAAGCAAGAAAGAATATCCAATGGAAAAAAGACAGTCTCTTCAAAAAATAGTGTTGAGAAAATTGGACAGCCACATGCAGAAAAATGAAACTGGACCATTTCCTCAGACACACAAAAATAGACTCAAAAAGGATGAAAGACCTAAATGTGAGACAGGAATCCATTAAAATCCTAAAGGAGAACACAGGCAGCAGCAACCTCTTTGACCTTGGACAGCAACTTCTTGCTAGACACCTCTCCAAATGCAAGGGAAACAAAGGCAAAAATGAACCACTGGAACTTCATCAAGATAAAGAGCTTCTGCACAGCAAAGGAAACAGTGGACAAAATCAAAAGGCAACCTAAAGAATGGGAGAAAATATTTGCAAATGACATATCAGATAAAGGGCTAGTCTCCAAGATCTATAAAGAACTTATTAAACTCAACACCCAAAGGACAAATAATCCAATCAAAAAATGGGGGGAAGACATGAACAGACATTTCCCAAAGAAGACATATAAATGGCCAACAGACACATAAAATGCTCAACATCACTTGGCATCAGGGAAATACAAATGAAAACCACAATGAGATACCACCTCACATCAGTTAGAATGGCTAAAATTAACAAGCCAGGAAATAAGACATGTTGGTGAGGATTTGGAGAAAGGGGAACCCTCTTACACTGTTGGTGAAAATGCAAGCTGGTGCAGCCGCTCTGGAAAACTGTATGGAGTTTCTTCAAAAAGTTGAAAACAGAGCTTCCTACGACCCAGCAATTGCACTACTGAGTATTTATCCCAAAGATAAATGTGTAGTGATCCAAAGAGGTACCTGCACCCCAATGTTTATAGCAGTGATGTCTATAATAGCCAAATTATGGAAAGAGCCCAGATGTCCATAGACAAATGAATGGATAAAGATGTGGTATGTGTGTGTGGTATGGACTACTACTCAGCCATCATAAAAATGAAATCTTGCCATTTGCAATGATGTGGCTGGAACTAGAGGATATTATGCTAAGTGAAATTAGTCAATCAGAGAAACACAATTATCATATGATCTCACTCATATGTGGAATTTAAAAAATAAAACAGAGGATCAACAGAAGAGAGGAATAAATAAAACAAGATGAAATCAGAGAGGGAGATAAATAAGAGACTCTTAATCTTAGGAAACAAATTGAGGGTCACTGGAGGGTGGAAGTACAGGGTAGCCGGGTGATGAACATTAAGGAGGGCATGTGATGTAATGAGCACTGGGTTTTATATAAGACTGAGGACTCACTGACTTCTACCTCTGGAACCAATAATACATTATAATACATTATAAATAATATATATATATTATTTAAGATTTAAATAACTTTTTTAAAAAAACAAATATAACTATCAAAAATATAAAAAATAAGTTAAATTTTAAAAAAGATTAGTAGGTCACTTCTCTACTTAAGTTGTCCTTTGACTTTATAAGTTTAGAAATAGAAGAATATAAAAATTATAATTAAAGAGTAATTTATCTTTATAATCAAAATTCCTTAAAATCTGTATGATCTGCCTGCCGACTTCCTCTCAGATCACCTGTCTCTATAATCCCTTTGAATAAATATATTCTAGCCATTCTGATCTTCTTACCATCTCTTGAATATGTCATGATTACTATTATGTCAGAAGTTTTCAATACGCTGTTCCTTTTTCTTGGAATGTCTCTTCCTCTCAAATCCTTTTCTATTTGGAGTATCTCTTCTTTGAAATTCTGTGGCTACCTTCTCATGTGATTGAAGTCCTAACAGATGTCACCTCCTCTAAGTGATTTTCTATATACTTTAGCTAAAGCAACCAACCACTCTCTATTCAATTTCTTTTTCTTCAATTTTCTATTTTTATGTTCTCTATAGTACTTATCCAGAGGGGGTGAGTGGATAATGTGACTTGGAAGAGTGTACTATGAGGCTGAGCTGAAATGAAGCAGCAAGTTTCAACATAAGACTAACACAAAGTTGGAGATGACAACCAGTCTATCAAGTACATGCATTTTCTCTACAATAGCTGTATAGAATCTTATTTTTTTCATCATGTGGGTACTTCTACAGACATAAGTGGGAATAAAATTTTTTCTACATAATTTGTATAATTATACAATAAGTACACAATTTTACAATAAGTACATTATACAATAAGTATACATTTTTAGCTGTTGGGTGAAATGTACTCACGCTCACTTTTCCATTGCGATTGTCTTCTTCTCTCAGTGCCAAAGCCTTCAGAAAATTATCTTGCAGGTCTTTACCAGCACTTGTTAATGTCCTATAAAAGGCAGGTCTTTGGTTACAACATATTAGAAAACAAATATATTAAAAACATTCAGGGGCCAACAATCATGCTTCTTTATTCCAAGTGACAATTTCCTTATAACACAAAAACTACAAACACAGTCATCATAAGTCACACACAATTATTATAATTTACTATATTCGTCAGTTTGAGGAATGCATGTATGAATAATTAGAATCAAGTCCATAAATAATATACATGTGTATATCAATACTCAAGCTAGATACAGTTAATTTCATTTACATGTCCATTTTATTCTTTTTATCACACCATGCAAATTTAATATATTCATACCTCTCACTACCCAAAATAATTTTAGATTGCTTATAACTTAAACACAACTTATTTATTTAATACAAGAAAATTAAAATACTAGAAACCTAAGCCAATTGCCTCACTAGTATACAGCATTAATCTTACCTCTATGAGGATATGAGAAAAGCAAAAAAGGAAAGAAACTAGGTTGAGTCGTCTCTGTTAAATAAAAAGAAACATTTAGAGGGACGCCTGTGTGGCTCAGCAGTTGAGCATCTCCCTTCAGCTCAGGGCATCCTGGGGTCCTGGGATCAAATCCAGCATCAGGCTCCCCATGGGGAGCCTGCTTCTCTCTCTGCCTATGTCTTTGCCTCTCTCTCTCTCTCTCTTAAAAAAGAAAGAAAGAAAGAAAGAAGAAGAAAGAAGAAAGAAAGGAAGGAAGGAAGGAGGAAAGGAGGACTGAAGGAAGGAAAGAAATGAAAAGAAAGAAAGAAAGAAAGAAGAAAGAAAAGAGAAAGAAAAAGAAAGAGAAAGAAGAAAACAGAACGAAGAAATAAATACCTCACCGCACCCTACGCCCCTCACGTCCCCCCCAGCCCTACCATCCTACCCCAAGACCTCCATCACTCCCTCACCTCACAGACCTCCCGCCCGCACCTCCAGCCATCCCTCCATCCAAGAAAGAAAGAAAGATTTAGAATACAGGGTACCCGGCTGGCTCAGTTGGTGGAGTATGAGACTTGATTTCAGGGCTGTGATTTTAAGCCCCATGATGGGTGTAGATACTAAAAAAAAAAAAAAAAAAAAAATTAAAAAAAGGATTCAAGAGATGTTATAAAATAAGTAAGTTATGGGAATGTAACATATAGTATTCTGTAACTATATCAATCATAATTAATAATACTTGTATATTTGGCATTTGCTAAGAGTAGATCTTAAAAGCTTTCATCACAAAAAAAGAATTTATAGCTATGTGTAGTGATGGATGTTAATTAAATTTAGTGGGGTGTTCATTTATATACACATATATACATATGTTGAATCATTATGTTGTACATCTGAAACTAATATTCTATTGTCAATATAATACCAATATAATATGCTATATATATCAATTATATCTTGATAAAAAAGCTTTTAAAGAATTTTAGAAAGCAATGGTTTTCCCTGAACTTTTTAAAAAATGTATGACATTAAGCTACACTGAACCACATAATGAAGAGTGATTTCAAGAGTGATTTTTGAAATAATAATCCTTTCTTCAAACAGCAATTTCCTTTTTATTCAACATTTTTATTGTTTCTGCTAGGTACTAGGAATTGTATCAGGCAAAGAGATGAATAAGACATAATTCCTGTTCTCGAGTTGCCTGCTATTTCATAGAAGTGTATAGATACAGCCACATTATAATGTCCTACCATGTGCTAACTGTAACAAATAGAGATATGGATGGAGTGTCAGAGGAGTTCATGTGAGAATATCCTATCTATTCAAGGAAAAGTGACTTAATTTTAAGTTTAAAAGCAATTATCAAACAAAATGTTAAAAGATAATATAGCATCATCTTGGGGTGGGAATGGAAAAGAGATAGAGGTATCAGTAACTACAGAAGAATAAAAGGATGGAGATTTAAACCTGCAAAGTGCCCGTGGATAATTGTAAAGCAGTCACAAAGTAGTACAGGAAGTTAAGGAGAAACCATATGATATTAATAAAAGATAATAGTTTTATAGACATACAATTGTAAATATTTAGTTAAGGTCACACAGCTAATCATAACAAACTCAAACCCAGGCAGTCTGGTTCTAGAACTCATTCTCAGAACCACTAGGCCATGCTGCCTCTCTGGGAAAGCCTTATTTTATGTTAAGGATTGGACCGTGTCTTCCAGGGGATGTTGAACCACAAATATCTAATGCAAGGAAATAAGATCATCAAGTCTGTGTTTTAGAAGAATATTGAGCAGTATGAGAAACATAGCTTGGAAGGAGAGTAACATTATAGGGATTAATTTGGGGGCTATTACAAAATTTTAGCAAAGATGATGGAGATCTGATTTAAAGCAGTGGTGGTCAGGATAGGGAGGGACAGATTTGGGAAATACCTAAGAGGTAAAACAGACCTGGTGACTTATTTTTGTGGGGTGTTGAAAAAGAGATCAATACTAGGTTTCATTAAATCAATATAGACCTGTACAACATGTAACTTACTGGTTTTGTTGATCTAGAAATGCAACCCTTTAAATTGATCATAACTTGTCTTCCTTTTGCTTTTCTAGCTTCATGTGTCTTGACTTGTATCAACATCAACTAATCATCCAAATATCTAATATCCATAGAAAATCGCCACCAATGGACAGAATAAAATATTTCAGAAACTTTTTAATTTTTAATTCATTGTTCTTTCCAAAAGTAACTCTTCCATATTGCAATATAATTTTGCATGCTCCAATATTAAATCTCAAAAACATCAAATGTATTTTGTCAGTTGCTTGCTCAAAAAACATGTATTGTTTCTCCATTATTCACAAGATAATCTTCTAATCACTTTGTCAGTTTTCCTATTTGTGGTCTGTATTTAAAACAAGAAATTCTCTGAATTTTAAACAGAAAACTAGTTTTACAAGTACATCAGTTATGACTAGTCCATTTATATTACAGTCACAAATCACAGCAGCTTATACAAGATTATTCCTCAATAGTGCTATGCATCAATAATAGGTTGACTGAGGCTCTTCATCTTGGAGGGATAAACTAAGAGGCTGAAGAAACAGTTTCCACCTAAGACATCTTTGGTTATTGCACAGAAGGAAAAGAGAACATGGCCACATAATGGCTCTTAAAGAGTCTACTTATAAGAGACTTGTGTCACTTACACTCACATTTTATTGGTCAAAGGAAGCACCATGGCCAAGTCTGAAATCAGTGAAATGTATAATCCTGTCTTGGGAAGAGTAGCAAAGTATTTGTAAATGGTAGTCCATGTGCCCCTTGCTTCCTATAGCATAATCAAAGGTTAAGAGTAGATAGCTCAGTAAACAAGAGCAATAAAGAAAATGATTTCTGAGTGAAATTTAAAAGTACAGAAATTTTGTTAAACAACGGATTTATTGCAATATAACCAAGTACAGATCCTTTTGAAAATTAAGATCGCTAACTTCAGCTCTGAAACAGAACCTTGCCCCCAACACCACATACCTATATGATAAAAATCACAGCTGAAGCAATGAAACAGACTGGTACGTGGTCTTCTATGAGAGTTGTAAATATCTGTTGGTTTTGCCTCCCCAACAATCTTCCCTTTTGTACTGGTCACAGAACCCTGATTTTTATTTGGACAATTGTCTCTCCCATATTCTATACCTTGATAGAACAGTCAATCAAGTTACCCACTAATGTAAAAACTCACATCCCCCAAACCTTTGCTAATGAACATGCTGCAAGCTTGACCAATATCACTTCACTTCATAAGAATGTACATCATAAACAGACACAAGCATGAAAATCATTTGGAGTTATAGTGTCTATTCTTCATTCCTGCTACATAGCTTTATCATTCAACTTTCTCTTCCTATCAATGATAATCAGTATTGGTACTCTAGAGGTCCTAAACATTTACATATAGTAAGTCTACTTTCCACTCCTCCTACCTCTCCAAACACATCTCATTTTGTTGTAAATCTTCAGAATATTACAGAAAAGTTATAATCAAATTTGATAACCAACCCCAATCCTACAACACCAAAGGTGTATCTATCAATTTTGCATGGATCCTTTATTTTCTATAGCTTATGTATATATTTGTATAATCACAAAAGCATACGTGGTATGATTTGGTGAGTTGTTATTACATACTCTGCCACTTATTGTTTTATTTCTATTGTTGTTATTGTTCTTTGGAATAGATGTTTATGAGTGCTAAGAAAGATCAAAGTTATCCCCAGATGCATCAGATGTGAAAAGTTGGAAAAATAGATTTCTAGGTACCATCCATTAATGAGGAAAGAAGTCCTAAAATTCTACCAGGCCTAGCAGATATCTGGGCCAGGCAGGAAAAAAGAAATAGCAAGAAGTAGAATTCTTGCTGCCCCTGGACACTTACTATATCAGACACTGACCTCTCTTCCTCCATAAAAATTAAACCCTAGTTTTTAGGGCTTTTAGCAGAGAATGTAGCTTCCTGGAATAAAGACTACATTTCCTAGCTTCTCTTCCAGGTAGGTATATCCATATGACTAACTTTTACACAATGGAATCCAAATGAAAATTCTGTTAAACTTCTAGGAAGTCTACTTAGAGAGGAGGAAGGTATACTTTCTCCTCTAGTTGGAAGGCAATATAATGACAATTGCTCCAGCTGCTGTCTTGACTTAAATTGGAGGCCATGATTATGGAGCAACAAGAGAAAGAAACAGGGACCCTGACACCCTGGTACATCAACCCAGCCTTGATTGATACCATCTGGACTGCTAGAAAATAATTTATATTTTGTTTCATAGACTGTCATTTTGAGTTTTTTCTATGAATTTTAACTAAACCTAATTCAAAAAGATACATTCACCATATGAAATTTGCTCACCCTTCTGAAAAAAGATGTTGCAAGACTGGCTTGATGATCAAATTGGACTTTAACTTCATTTGTAATACTTTAAGGATTTCCTTGGAGACTGTACTACTTATGTAATTAAATTGAAATTGTTTTTAATAGAAAGTTAAGTCTTTCAAATGGAAGCATGACATGATGGAAATTAAACTGAAATATAAGATGGGACATCAGTCTTTAATTCCTATTCATTTACCAACTGATTTAGTCCAAGTCACATTTTTCTGAATCTGAGTTTCATGATAGACTAAATAACTTCCTAACCTCCAGCTGCTATAAAACTCGAGCTTTAAAATGACCACTCTCTGTTATTAATCACCAAATATTAATTTTATAATCAGTCTAAAAATCATTTTATACTGACGATATATTAAGATCATACTATTCCTCCTTTTTTTTTTACTATTATTTAAGTCTTACATACATAGACATCCATTTCCTATAACCTCTATGAGAAAGATAAAAGTATTCTTGTTACATAAACTGGGAACAGAGAGGATAAGGTCTAAAACTCCTAAGCCAAATGCAGCAAAAGCAAAAAGTTATATAAATAATCAATTATTATACCACACTACATCTGAGAACCAGAAACTTCTCAGCAAGGGGAAATATTGGGCAAGAAAGTTAATTCAGTATGTGGTAAGAAATTCTTAAATCTTTAACATGCATTACTCTTACTTAACTAGATTTATTTAACAGTCAGTGACCTGAGAAACCTTGCTTAAACAAATATTACAAAAGGAGTCACTTCCTCAAGAAGTAAAGTAGGCCTATTACAAAATATTAGGGTTATAAGTTTTATAAAGTTAAATACTCCATCTTTGTTGTTTACACTCAAAATGTTGTTTTATACTTTCAAAATGGGGTAAAAGTTGTATCAATGAGTTATTTTTTACCAATCATGTTTAATCATTAGCTAAAGGCATTTATATAATCCTACATGAATGAATCTAAACAGATTCTTAATTCTCAGCAATTAGACTCGTGGTTTTATGATTTAATTATGTTGTTTGTGTCTTCATATATATTTGTACTACTAGATTGACACTCCAAGAGAGTAAATAACAAAAGAAAAAAATGGAAAGCTGTTAAAATAGAAACATTTCCTTGAGTTCTTTTCTTCTTATTATTTGTTTTTAGATTTTATTTATTAATGAGAGACACAGAGAGAGCGGGAGCGGCAGAGGAAGAAGCAGGCTCCATGCAGGGAGCCTGACGTGGGACTCGATCCCGGGTCTCCAGGATCAGGCCCTGGGCTGAAGGCAGCGCTAAACTGCTGAGCCACCCGGGCTGCCCTTAAGTTATTTTCTTAAGAGTTCACTTATTTTAGGGGGTCCCTTCGGCCCAGGGCATGATCCTGGAGTCCCAGGATCAAGTCCCCATGGGCTCCCGTCATGCAGCCTGCTTCTCCCTGTCTGTGTCTCTGCCTCTCTCTCTCTGTGTCTCTCAAGAATGAATGAATGAATAAGTGAATGAATGAATGAATGAATAAAATATTAAAAAAAAGAAAGAGGTCACTTATTTTAAAGATTACAAAGTCTTTCAGTAAATCTTCATGAGTTATTAATCATCTCAGAATTTTAAATGTAAAATTAGGAGTTTTCTAATAGGCAAGGTTTGAATAATCATTGAGATGTGTTCAAATAAGCAGTTTCTGAATAAACACTAAATCAAATTTGAGATTAAATCCATCTTGATAGCAATACTGTTCTATCTGTTGGGCAGTCATTATACTAGTCTCTATGTCAGGTATTTTGCAAATACTTTCAATTATCTTCAAATCAAGCCCAAGGGAGGACATTTTTATTTCCACTTTAAAAATGAACTTGCTTATAATCAGTTGGCCTTCAGTTTTTAACTTAAATGTCACTAACTCCAAGGCTTTATTTTACCATACTGAAGCCTCACAATATATCAAAACATCATTTGATGCCTTAATATTCTTACAGAAAACAATGAGAATTCACTGGTGAGAGGAAACTGAAATTAACAGGAATGGGGTAGGGTGAAGGTGCAACCTCCATCAGGAGGTGCCTCTAGGAGTAACCAGAGGCTGGTGGTCTTGAAACCTCTGTGGGAAACTAATCAGCCATAATCATCACTCCAGTCTAGACCAGAATTCTGATCAAGCACTTGTTTAGACATAGGTTTGATTTCTAGTCAGTGAAATCTGGCATAGCCTACATTAAATAATTCTAGAATTTCTATCCAATTCATCTGCACTTGGAATATGTAATTCAGCTTCTCTGTGCCTCAGTTACTTTGAAATGATGTTTTTGTACACTCCGTTTAGAAAAATTTAGTGGAGAGTATAGTAAAATGTAATGGATGAGCAAAAGTTTATTGTAAAATTTCTACATTATCTTCTTAGAAAATGAGCACACATCTATGAAAAAGCAGTTTTCAGAAACAGCTTTATTTTCCATGGATAAGTTTACTGACAAAACTACATGCATGTATTTGTGTGGTCTCAAATAATAGAAATTTATTTTTCAGAGGCCAAAATGGAAAATTGTTGCAAACTTGATAAAAAGTATGATTTTACTTATCACAGTGTGTAGATTTTTAGACAATTTATTTGAGTATTAAATATGGGAGATATATTTCTATAGTACTTTTATGTAGGGCATCTGTTACTTTGCCTTATACATTTTCTACAGGACAATGACACCTTCTTTGCTTTGCTATTTACATAAATTAGAGGAAAAATCCTGCTTCTCCTCAAATAGCGTTTTAGAAATTTCTCTAACGTGGTAAACATCTTCACAATCCTCCTTTCAGAGTATTATTTTACATTTGCTCTGTATGATCAATCTGGGCTGCTATAACAAAATACCATTGATTGGGTGTCTTAAACAAAAGAAATGTATTTTTTCACATATCTAGAGACTGGAAGTCTGAGGACAGGGTACCAACATGGTCTGCTTCTGGTAACTGCTCTCTTAAGCAACTCACTGTGTTTGTACTAGCATCTCACTGTGCTTTTACTTTGCATTTCTCTGATTACTTTTTGTTATATACATACTTTTCTAAGTTGTATGTCCTCCAAAGGCTACATGATTACCAAAAATGTATAGAAAGAATAAAAGCAACCAGTGAACAATTTCAAATCCTTTCCTTTGAGCATTAATACAGTAGGAGAATCTACCTTTAATATCTAAGGGATTATTTTTTAAAGATCTAAGAGGGAAAAATTGTGGAGCTAAATGCAATGTGTGGTTTTTGATTCTCCTGTATTTTCCTGTGAACTATTCTTGGTGGCTTTTTTCTTTCTTCCTTCCTTTCTTTATTACATTTAATTGAAGCAATGTTTCTTAGAAGTCCAGTCAATCAGGATTATATCTAGAAAGATTTATGGTTTAGGAATTTTTACACTACATACTGTGACTTCTACGGAATTTCCAGGAGGTCATCAATTTAATATTCTAATTACTTTCAGAAAGAAAAAGACTTCTTGAGAAATGAGATTCATTTATTGGTAAGGAGGAATGAGAATAAAATTTCCACTAAGATAAATGGCATCACTCCCCCTTCCACCCTTTGTTTATAAATTACCAAATGTACAGTAAAGCTATCAACATATCTGGGAAGAAGCTTCAACTGTTCGAAGCACACAGAAGAAAGACAAGAAGCACTAACATGTACACTCAACAGCTGTTCCTTTCATCTTCTATTTTGAGGAAAACCCAAGTGCGGTCCTGAAATCTGTGGTATCTTCCATCACTCAAACTACTCCCTCCTGGATGAAAAGTTGAGCTTTTCTTAGAGGAACAAAATGGCCTGGCTTCTGTTGGTGAAAGAGTCTCTGGACTCCTCTTTTTTTGGAGCATCTGTCAAATTTCTCTAGTTAATTCCTAAACATGGAAAGTTAAGATGTTCTCAAACTTTAAGGGGGACAAAAAGAAAAGGTTGCTCAGAGAGGAAATAAATGTGTTTAGTCTCTAAATGTGATTTTATTCTGAAAACACATTAAAATATGACTTTATTTTTACTCCCTTCTGGGAGGCATCAAAATCTTTTATCTGATTTGAAATAGATTTCCTGATCTTCTGGTTGCATAGTGAAAGCCAATGAGAAAACAGAAAACAAAGAAAGTAAGCTTTTGTTTGCTATGCCTGCCTCCAGACTTCTCTCTACCTGTGGGAATCAGCCTCTTGGCTCCACAGAACACTGAGTACATAGGCTTTAGAAAGGTGAAGGCCTTTAGGCTCAGCATCTTTAGGCTGTACATGCCTAATCTCCACGTGTTTGTCTCTAGTTCACAATATTTGAAAGATTCTATTTAGGAAGGTGAAGAATTTGACATAATGGAATTCCAGGGAGCAACTTCTCACCAGAGACAAGCAGTCAAAACAGAAGCCCATACTGCACAAGATAGCAGGGACTGTCACACATCAGGGTGGTGGGTTCAGAGGAGAAGAGAATATACGGATAAGGGGAGGGAAGAAGAAAAGGGAAGAAGAGATGTATCCATGTGAGACTTTGGGGAAGAAAGATGCCTGAAGAAGACTGTTAGGAAGTCTTGCTGCATTACCTCCTTTGTATAAACCCCTATGTTGCTTCTTATAAAACTGGCAGTACTAAGAGGTTAAGTATGACCTCTAGTGACAGGGAGAGTTTAGAAAAGATGAGACATTAGAATGAGAGACAGAGACAGACAGGGGAGGCAGGAGAGGGGTGAATGGAAGCGTCCCAGACTGCGGTGCCATCTAAAGAAGGTTCGGCTAAGCCACGTCCTTGAACCAAAGTCAGCCAATAAAGATTCACGGGTCCACCCTAATATCCCTGTCACACTCCATCATCAAGGGAGAGCTGCCCATCAGAGGTGTGGCCATGGTGCAAATGCACAACAGGTTTCAAAGAGCAGCATCTGAAGGGACCCTCAGTTAACTCTACTCTCTATATAAAATGTATTCTCACAGCCACAATTTTCGTCCAAACCAAAAATCTTGAGGTTCAAAAACACCAACGTAATAACTCAATTATCACAAATATAGTCTCAAAATAAAACTATTATCAACCATAGGTTTCTTGAAAACACCTTAAGGCTTTATGCAGAGCAGGGTGTCTGAGTGGCTCAGTTGGTTAAGTAAGCATCTGACTTTGGCTCAGGGCATGATCTCAGAGTTGTGGGATGGAGCCTCATGTTAAGCTCTCTGCTCAGTGGGGAGCTTGCTTCTCTCTCCCACTGCAGCTTCTCTTGCTTTTGTTCTCTCTCTCTCTCTCTCTCTCTCAATAACTAAATAAAATCTTAAATTTTTTTTTAAAAGACTTTTCACAGGTCTTTTTCTCCTTAGGGTATATACCTCTAGGGATGAATGGCCAGATTACTGTGCTTTAAAGATACTTCACTTGGTACCAGCTAGATACACAATTAGGTTCATTTGTCGATTTTATTTCAATTTGAAAGATATTTCAAATTTTGCTTTATAGTTAGATAAAAATATGTATAGAATTCTAAAATCAAATCTAATTTAGAAGTTTAGAAAAGTCTAGTTTTCATCTCCAATTCTATCTACCCTATTCCATCCTCTCCCTTCTATACAGAGCATCATCATTTTGTTTTATTTTTAATTCCAGTTAGTTAGCATACAGTGTTATATTAATTTCAGTGCACAATATACTGATTTAACACATCCATACATCACCCAGTGCTTATCACAAATACACTCTTTAATGTCCATCACCTATTTCACTCATCCCTCTCCTCTCCCCTCTGGTGACCATCAGACCGTCATTTCTTGATTTGTCTCTTTTTTTTCTTTCCCTTTGTAGAGCATCATTTTTTAAAAGTATCCTTAAATTTCTTTTTTAATTGTAACAATTTTTAATATAAGCATACCTATTTGCTATCTAGCTAGATAGCTAGGTATTTATTTATGTAAATAGGAGCCTCCTACACACACTTTCCTCAAACATGCTTTTTAATTTAAGCAGTATATTCAGGGAATTATACCATAGTAGTAAGAGACATTTTGCAACATTTCTTAGTTAGATAGTACTCCATTGTAGGGATTTATCATGGTTTAGTCACTTAGCTACTGATAGTAATTGGTTTGTTTCCTGTTATTTGCTATGATAAATACTGCTTTAATGTTTAGCTTTCGCATAGGTCATTTCATGTTTTTGCCACTATATTTTGGGGATAAATCCCTAGAAGTAGGATTGCTGGTCAAAGAGTACATGAATATTTTATTTAGTTAAATATTACCAAATTCTTCTTCAATGTGGTGGGGCATTTTGCAGTCCTCCCTACAATTTATAATAGTGCCAGTTTCTGCACAGCATTGACAAAGTATTTTGTAAAGTTTTTACATTTCTTTTGGTCTAGTAATGAGAAACTCAGCATAACTGTGTATTTATCTTAATATAAACTAAACATATTTTCATATGTTTAGAGACCACTTGCACTTCTATTTATTTTTTTTTCCTCTTTATCTTTAAACTGTATGTTGATAGCTCATTTTTCTATAGTATCATGGGCCTCTTTCTTCTCTATATTCTTCTTTAAACATTAGGAATCTTAAGATTTTATTTATTTATTCATGAAAGACACAGAGAAAGGGGCAGAGACATAAGCAGAGGGAGAAGCAGGCTCCCTGTGAGGAGCCTGATGTGGGACTCCATCCCAGGACCCTGGCATCATGACCTGAGCCAAAAGCAGACACACAACCACTGAGCCACCTAGGTGCCCAAACATGAGGAATTTTAGCTCTTTCTGTGATATAAGTAGCAAATATTTTCCCTAGCTTTTCATTTGTCATTCTATTTTGCTTATGGTGCATTTTACCAAGAAAATGTTTCATTTTTATGCTATTAAAATAATTTATAAATGTTACAAATCATTCCCTTACTATAGATTTTGAATCACCAACTATAGAGAAATCCATCCATATTTTCTTCTAGAACTTGAAAGTTTTCTTTTTTATTTCTTAATTCAGGGATCCCTGGGTGGCGCAGCGGTTTGGCGCCTGCCTTTGGCCCAGGGCGCGATCCTGGAGACCTGGGATTGAATCCCACGTCGGGCTCTCGGTGCATGGAGCCTGCTTCTCCCTCTGCCTGTGTCTCTGCCTCTCTCTCTCTCTCTCTGTGTGGCTATCATAAATAAATAAAAATAAAAAAAAACAGGTTTATTTCTTAATTCATTTTAACATTTATATCTCTAATTCCTTGGCATTTATCTGGATGTACTACGTAATAAATTGATCCTATTTTAACTTTTTTTCATGTGGCTATTTAGTTATCCCAACACCAATTATTTACAAGTCAATTTTGGTTTTTCCATTGATTTGAGATGATGTCTTTCCATATACACTTGGGTCTATTTCTGTTTTCTATTCTATTTCATTGCTTTGTCTGTTTGTGTATCAGTGCCACATTATCTTAATAATAGAAATTATATGTTTTAATATCTGGTAAAGCTAGTTCCTCTCATTGATGTTCTTTTTCATGGGTGTTTTGTGTGTGTGTGTGGATATTCTTGGTTATTCGCTTTTCCAAATGGATTTTGTAATTGAATTGGCAAGGTCATTAAAAAAAAAAAATCAAACACCGATGACCATTTACCAGGATTACTTTAAATTTCTAAATATCATAGCTTATGATTTTAAAGATGGTTGCCTTAACTAAAACGGTATCAAAGACTGGCATGAAACTGGAGTTGCAGCTTCTCTGTGTCATGGTAATCCATGTGTACACTAGCTCCTGTAGATGATGTGAACCTGAATTATTGCTACCACTTTCAAAGACAGGAAGATATTCTACTTGTCATAACTCCAGTCCTAAATTTTCTATTAAGCCAATTAAATGTAGTATTAGATTAAAACCATGTGTTTGAGGAGTCTAATCATCAAACTGAACTCAAAAACTATCATACTGTATATCACTCTATTTTTATCTAATTTATCTATTTAGAAGATTAATCTCTCCTATGGCCTATTTTGGATAATTGCGTTTATCTACAAAATTTATCTATGTCATCTAATGTTCACAAATGTCTTTTCATAGTGTTGCATAAAGTAGCCTCTATTGATTTTTTAAAAGTCTTCTGTTTTAATCTTTATACCCATCCTAGTCACTTCTCATTCTATGTATTCATAGTTTTTCCCTTTTATCTTAGTTGGGTTAGCTAGTAATTTAACTATTTTGTTCATTTTTTCCCCCAAAGAAGGAGCATTTGGATTCACTCTACATTTTTTTCTTACTTACTTTTGTTCCTTTTTCTTTTGTTGGGTACTCTGTAGTCCTTCTTCTACTTTTTCAATTGGGTGCTTAATTCATTTTTATTTTTTCATTATATTGAAATAAATCTTTAATGCTACATATTTTTCTCTGAAAACTGCTTCAAATATGCCCCATTGATTCTGATAGTTGTATTTGCACTATTCTTATTTTTAGGAAATTCTGCTATTTCTTTTTTTGCATCTTCTATCCTTCTCTTGGAATGCACTGTCCTTGGAAGCCAAATGCCACAGAAGAAAACCAACTATACTGAGGCCATCATGCTGTGAAATGCCCAAGCTATATGAAGAGGCCTAGAGTATGAGCTGCCAGTTGGGGAAAAAGAGAGAGAGAGAGAAGACAGAGAGTGTCTTATAGAGAGATCACTGAGGCTCCAAATATATAAGTGAAGAAGCTATCTTGGAAATGAATCTAGCTCTAGCCCCATCAGATGTTACCAAACAAGCAGAGACCGGCTATCCAGGCAAGCCCTTCCTGAACTCCTAACTCAAGAGATGTGAGCAAAATGAAATAGATGTTCAAAGCTATGATGTGTTTTACAGAAATAGACAACCACAACAAATATTTATTTAGAAGGTATAGAATGAGAAGGTATAGCTTGAGTGGATCAGTCAGTTAAGTGTCCAACTCTTGACTTCGGCTCAGGTCATGATCTCAGGGTATAAGACAGAGCCCTGTGTTGGGCTCCACATTGAGCATGGAACCTGCCTGGGATTCCCTCTCTCTCTCTGCCTCAATACCCCACTTGTTCTCTTGTTCTTGCTCTTTCTTTCCCTCTTTCTCTTAAAAAGAGAAGGATGAAATTTATTTCTTGTGAAAAAATATAAATATTTTTATGCTCAAAATAAATATTTTTCACATGCAATAACTAGAAAGCCACATTTTATCTTTCATTTCACAAATATATCTATTATCCATAACTAGCTATTCATTAATACATACTCTAAAAATAAAAGTACTGGATTTAGTAATAAACTCTTGTTAAAAATATATTAAATCTTTAAAATCAACTTTCATGTTAGCAAAATATTTCCTTCTTTCTATAACTTTTTTCCTCTCTACAGTTTCTTTTGTAATATTTTGGACCATACAAATATATAGATATGGTAGAAAACTTTAAAGTCTAGATAATAAAATAAACTACTCATTTCTGGCAAAAAGCATTATGGCCCAAGATATTCTGGTGGAGAATTTCACCTGGTTGGAACAGAGTTGGTGGCACAATTTTATATACATACACATATATTTATATATATGCTATAAATTTTATATTTAACAGAGCAGAATCAAAGAAAATATGGTTTTGTTCATTTCCACTTGAAGACACTCTCTTTCTCAGTGAGAGCAGAATCTATTTGTATTTTCCCAATTATTAAAGCAATCAAGTGTGGTAACCTGAGTTAACTAGAACTAAATATTTCTAACTGAAGCCAGTAATTTGATATCATTTATTAACTGATGTCCCAGGAAACATTGATATGTTGCCCCAATAAAGAAAACAAACTAGAGTCTATTACAGAGTATTTGTACCTAAAATCTTCCCCAAAGTGCACAGAACGTCATTACATTTTTATCTTAATGTTTTCAGCCCTTTAAAAACATTAATAGATATATTACTTAAATAAAAAGCTTTTTTATGCAAAATTCTAATATTAGTCGTGAGGAAATCTTAGGTTTAACATTGAAGGAAATTTATACACCTGAATTTCCGTTTTTTTTTTTTTTTAATTTTTATTTATTTATGATAGTCACACACACAGAGAGAGAGAGAGAGAGGCAGAGACACAGGCAGAGGGAGAAGCAGGCTCCATGCACTGGGAGCCCGACGTGGGATTCGATCCCGGGTCTCCAGGATCGCGCCTCGGGCCAAAGGCAAGCGCTAAATTGCTGCGCCACCCAGGGATCCCTACACCTGAATTTCCATGTATAAAACTAAAACTCATTCTAAGAAAAAAAATTTTAATATATGAGACTATTTATAGTACAATTAGTTGATACCTTAACTTAGAATATACATGAATTAGAAATAACAATGTATATGTTATCTGAATAAATATATTTTATTTATGTATATCTTACCTTTCTATCATGATTTTAATTCTAAATTAAAGATTTTTAAAATGTGCTATCCTTTACAAGAAATAATTGGATTAGGAAGTCATTTTTTAAAGCAGAGACTGTTAGTCATTTTGACATTGTTGGCATGTTGTCAGCTGAAAAATCTACTGTAAAAATTTGATTGCTACTTACATAATCTACTGAACAGGAAATGCCTTTGTAAGAACCTTAAGACCACATATTTTATTGTTTAATAAAATGAACAAGTAATTGTAAAAACTACACTTACTATAAGATATTTGAACCTCCACAGAGTAAATGATTTTTAAAATATATTATTATTGCTCACATAGTTTAGTTGAACAGTTCTACGGTTATCAGAATTTTGGCTTATACTATAAGTGCACACCTGACCAAATATTGGCACGAATGTTTCAGTTAACAGAGTTACCAGAAGCATGGCCAATGTCACTTATCCAGAATTAACTATACATACATATATATACATATGTGTGAATATATATGTATGTTAACTATATGTGTATATATTTATATAAATATATGTGTATATATATTTTAAAGTTACTTTATCAGCTTTCTGCTAAATTTAAAAAACCCATCACTTCCAAGAAAGGGAAAATATTTAACTGAGAAGCTCTCCCTATGTAGTTATAGCATAGTTCAATATATATGAAGAAGCAATTTCTATCCATAATATTTTATGATTTTAGAAATGTGCATCTAATACTTTTTAATATTTATAAGTCTAAATTTTATACATTGCTACAGTTTGAATCATAGTGAATGATTAGTTAATGTTAACTAAAATGAAGTTAAGTTAGGGATAATGTTTATATTAGGATAAGAGTGGTAGAGGTTAAAAGAAGAGACACGGGGCCAAACTCCAACATTTTTGATATGACTAATTAATAATAATAAATAATAAAACAATCTATTTTTAAGCCACTTAAATAAGAAGATATTACCCAAGCAAAACCCAAAAGATATTTAAGCATTAAATTATAGTTTATTATGGGTATAAATTATAAAATTATATATTAAAGGTGTAATCTGCCTATATCAGATCAGCCAAACATATGTAGACAAGTGCATATTTAAATATATGAAGGAAAGAGTTCAATATGCTGTCTCAGGATTCAGCTGAATCAAATAAATCATAATGGGATAACCTGTACTTATTATCAATCAATAAATACTAATGTTGGCTAAATGTTTTCTAGAGATAACATAACTGTCATGTCTTTTTCATAATTTTATATGCCACACGTGCAAGTACAGGTTTAAGCACAATAAATGATTGCTGAATAGATAAACAAAACTTAATGTTGATGGACAGATCAGGCCTGGAGTGTGTGAAACTTTAAGTGGCTGCATTTGTTTTATCCTACTATATATAGTCACTATATAATATTTAAATTATAATGGCATTTAATAGACTTTTAAATTCTGTATAATATAAAAATGACTATATTATTTAGAGAACTCGTAATGAGTAAGGAGTTTGAATGACCAGAGAAAGAAATTCACAAAAAATAATTTGTACAGATAAATTTTCACTTCTTTCTTTTGCTTTGCAGCAAGTACAAAGTGAATTTTATAATACATAAACTTTTTTCTGTTTAATAAAGTTATTAAAAATTATATTGTACTTTCAATGTTTTTTCCAAAATCCCTTCTCCTCTCAATTCCCAAAACACATAAATATATACTTTCCATCAACTAAAAGTATTCATTAAAATACATATTTAATATGAACTATTAAATATGTTTCTATGGTAGCTCATTTGCTGCTACAAGCAGCAAATCACAAAGTATGTTCAGTAAGAGACTAAGCCTACAAGAATTCCATCAGGAGTTTCCACTGTCATCTGCTGAAACTCCACATTGCACACTGCCATATTTTTTAAAGGCAGTGAAAAGTCTTATAGTGAAGAAACCTCTTTAATCTTGCCTAAACTCAGTGTTTCCAAAATTTATTTCACCAAAGAATCACTTTTGTCATTTCACAGAACATCCATTAACATACGTGCAACAAGTATAAACATAAACATCTTTGTTTTTGGAAATTCTGTTTTAAAAATTTAATTTTTTTAAAGATTTTATTTATTTATTTATGAGAGACACAGGCAGAGAGAGGCAGAGACATAGGCAGAGGGAGAAGCTGGCCCCATGCAGGGAGCCTGATGGGGACTCATTCCCAAAACCAGGGATGGGATCACACCCTGAGCCGGAGGCAGACACTCAACTACTGAGCCACCCAGGCATCCCTGTAAACTTTTTAATAGTTGAACTCACATGGTCTTCCTCTCTACACCAAAGTCTTACCAAGATGCATTCAATTTCCTCTGTCTTCTTCAGCAATACTCTAAATCCAACCCATCATCATCATTTATGTTAAATATTACAGTAGTATCTTAGCTGGTGTCTCAAATTTAACTCTCCAATTAATTTTCCTCATTGAACCCTAAAAAATGTGTGCATATGTGTTCCTTACCTGATCAAAGCCCTTTAATTGTTTCCTGTAGAATTTAGAATAAAACATAAAAATAATAAACCTGTCATGAAAGACTTTGCAAGATGTTTCTTGCCACTCTCTTCCCACTAACGTCTGAACACACTGGCCATGTATAGTTCTTAAAACAGGTGACATCTTTCTCACCTTAGGTCTTCATACAAAATACTTTCTTTGCTGAAAATTCTACCTGGGATTTGTTTTATTTTGTCTCTCTAATTCCTGCTTATCTATAACATGACAGCTTAAACATCAGATCCTGAGAGAGTCCTCTCTGATCTCCATTCTAATCTGAGTCATACAGGGTCTTATTACACAATTTCAATGAAAATTAATCATGGCATTTGGAAATGCAGCAGATTAAAATGTTCTCACACCAGATGGTAATATGAGGGGAAGAATGAGTTAAGCAAATAATCGTATCCTATCAAAATCGTAATTCACACGAACTCACACAGAGATGAGATGGTAAGGTTCTCCTCAGAGAGATAAGACAAAAATGCATTGTAGTCATACTACCAGAGCCTCTTGTATCTTAGAGTTTCCATATTAGACAGATGGAGATTTAAGAGCTTAGCTCTCATGTTTTACAATGGATTTTTTTCTTATTTTTCTTATGATACACCTTCTGTCCTTGATTTCCTTTTTCATCATTCGCCAGTGGCTCAGCAGTGGCCTAGTACCATGATAATATCTAAACTACTTGGAATACCTACCACATTATTTTAGAGTTCCCATAAATTCACTTAGAATCCCTTTCTTTTTCTTTATAGCATTATAACATTTATTTTTGTGCTTATTAAATGTCTATTATCCTCACTGAACTCAATCTAGTGAGACCAAGAACCTTATTTACTTTCCTTAACTCTTTCCACTCAAAGAGTAGCAGAGTGCTTCAATAAATACTTGAGAACAGAATGAATTATTATATGAATCACCTACTGCATCAGTTACTCTGTTAAGAATTAGAAGAAATGTGATAATATATAGTCCCTTCCCATAAAAGGTTATAAATGCAATGGGAGAAGACAGAACATTAAACAAATAATTAGAAGAGAGTTTGATAAAAGCTATGAGGTACAGTGTACACCAAATAAACCTGTAGAGATGGTATATAATACAACATCAAAAATATTCTAAAGTTCCCTTACCTAACATAATGCTAAGAAGGAAAATACTCATATATATCTTCCACACATTTATAGATTTGATTGAATTAACCCATCTGTTTCTTTGAAAAAAAAAATGTTTAATCCTCATAATGATCAGAACTACCAACCACAATGAAGCAACATGGAAATGAAGAATTCAAATAAGCTTAACCAAGTTTATATGGAATACACATAAACAGAGAAATTACATTTCAACAATGTCTAAGGAAAGTTAGAAATAAACTTCATGTATATTATTTCTCACAATTATCTTTTCTGTCATATGAAATATTTATTTTCTGTTCATATTATGTACTAAAGCACGTAAAATAATTTCTCCATCATGTTTTTCAGAAAGGGGAAAATATATTACTAAATGTCTTAAGGGAAGCAAATTTCTCTTTTGTAACAAGGTTTTAATTTGACTAGGACATAAAGATCAGAGCAAGAATTGAATCATCTGCTTCTCTGATCCTTCTCTGTGGTTAGCTGCTCTGATAATTATCAAGTATAAAAAATCCCCATCAAAGGAACATAAGAGAGCTTTGCAAAAGTTGAAAGTGTTTCTCAGATAGCTCCCCACTCATCACTACAAAGGTTTCTTATATGGCACTGAAAAAACATTACTTGGGGCCATTTGTGAGGTATTAAGAACTCATCATTATTTCTATGTTTCAAGTACACAATATTTACTTTACATCATGGAAATAAAATCTACAGACAGAGAAAATATACACTCCAGCCCTCTTATTTGAACTTTTAGAGCTTTTTAGTTTGCTACTCATGTGTAGGCTGGTGCTGGATACCCTGATGTATGATCACCAGTCCGTTCTTCCTCTCTCTGTTACAGACAGACCTAGTCTTGGTTTCTGGCTAAAGTTGCTCATTATAGAGTCATTTTCCTCCAATCTCTTGTGTCATCAAAATAATCATAAAAGTCAACATTTATGATTGCAGTTTATTAGTTAAACTGTCTACTTTTTTTTTTTGCCCTTGTTTGGGACATTGGAATTACACAGTCATATGTTATTAATCTGCTTCTCCATTTCCTCATATGGTAGAGTTGCTGCTTATATTCAAACCATAATTATTTTATTGATATTCATACCTAAGTAACATAATTAAATATATCTTCAACTATTTATGTTTGTGTTCTCTGTTTATTAAAAATTTTTCAGAAAGACACAAGCTACTATAAATTCACCATATACCTCAATGTTCTTAGGTGTATACAACCGAATACATTCTGGGTAGGTTAAGCATAAATGTAATTTATCAAAGAATCTTAAAGAGCATACAGAACTTCAAAGAAGGTCAGAAATCCAGACTGAGAAACTGCTGGAAAATGCTCAATCAAAATGACTGCTTTGGCAAAAACAATATTGCCTCACACTTGGTCAAGACATTGCAGCTTTTAGGGACTCTATACCTTATACCCAAAATACTAAGAATGAACTCCAGAATATTCTCTACTGTTGCCCCCAAGAACTAAATGCTTTACTTACCAAAAGAAATATTCCCAATGTTCTTGCTTCCATCACCTCCAAATCCAAATCTCTTGCAATGCATTGATTAATCAAACTGAAGTCACATGTTTATGCCCTAACAGCATGACAGGCTAGGAATATGATCTTTGGCTTCTACTGTAGGGAAGTATTCTATGTTTTCTTAAATTCTGTATTTGTCTCAGTTCTGTCTATTGTCTATTGATACCCACTAACTACAGAGCCAAATTAATAACCAAAATTGTTTATATCTCCTTTATGATCCAGCTTTCATGAGCATATAGAGATTATATTACAAACTCAAAAACCAACTGGGACTCTAGACTCCCAACCATCTCCTTTATCTAACTCTTAAACCAAGCCTATATTTCTTCTGCCCTAAATCATCCAAAGTGGCACACTGAACAACCAGAGACTACCCATGTTGCCCAGAGCCTGATGTTATTCAACCTACCCAATCCTAAGCATTTCCCTTGCCCTGCCTTGTCTTTCCCATGAAAAACACAATAAAGGCTCTGGTCATGCTCTGCCCCCCACTCTTACTTTTGCTTGTAGACAAAACCTAGTGCTTCTCCAGTGTGGCCCTGCACACTATGTCATACTCCCTTCCCTTAGAAAATGTAAATGATAAATTCTTCTTTCAAAGGTAATTATCTCTTTGTCTGTTACCTTCTCATACCTAATTGAAACAAATTCCAGGATACAAATTTTAGAACAGAAGCCCAAGTCATATAAATCTGAAGAACTGTCCAGATACAGGACAAGTGTTCCAAAGATTTTGTATAGCCACAAATATGAAAAATAACCAGTATTATCTCATTTGTAAATGAGATCATTATATTAGTATAAAGTTTTCAGTTAATTAAATTTAGTAAGAGAAATTATAGCAAAATCCAATTTAGGAAAACCACCAATAGGTCCTTTATTTTTTTTTAAAGATTTTATTTATTTATTCATGAGAGACACAGAGAGAGAGGCAGAGACACAGGCAGAGGAAGAAACAGGCTCCATGCAGAGAGCCTGATGTGGGACTTGATCCCGGGTTTCCAGGATCATGCCCTGGGCTGAAAGCGACGCTAAACCACTGAGCCACCAGAGCTGGCCACCAATAGGTCCTTTAAAGTTGTCATTGATTTTGAGATAGCCACAAATCTGTGATGCTGACTAAAAACCCACTAAGAAATTCACAATGGGGGCACTTAGGTGGCTCAGTGGTTGAACCCCTGCCTTTGGCTCAGGTGTGATCCTGGGGTCCTGGGATTGAGTTCTGCATGGGGCTCCCTGCTGCCTATGTCACTGCCTGCTTCTCCCTCTGCCTATGTCTCTGCCTCTCTCTCTATCTCTCATAAATAAATAAATAAATAAATAAATAAAATCTCTCAGATTAAAAAAAAAAAGAAATTCATGGAGAAATGTGAACTCTTTTGCATATGCATCAGGTTTTAAAGTACCTTAATCTAAGAGCTATGGGAAGACATAGCATTCTCTCTTAATCTCTGTTAATAAAACACTCTTCACCTGATGAAACTTAAGAGTAGTATAATTAAAAGATTTTAAATGATATCATGATTCAGAGTTATCTGGTGAAATAATTATGCAGATTTGTGTATGTAAAACAAAATTACAGAATCATAAAATCAGAGAATCTAAAGATGCCTACCCAGTGTAGGAATCCACTTAGTGACATCTTTGAAAGGCAGTAGTACAGATTCTGTTGCAATATTTTCAAAGGCAGAGATTTTTTTTTAAAGGCAGAGAATTTTTGAAGGCCATTTATCCCACTGTGGAGCAGTTCTAATGACTACAAAATAGTCCCTAACACTGAGTTTAAATTTTCCTCCCTTTAACTACCACCTACTGCTTCTGGTTTTGTTTTCCTAACCCCATAATTATGTCTGTCCATCAGGTAAATCTTCAACTATTTGAAAACAGTTTGTATGTGATCACCTTATACCTTAGTTCTTTATGCTAAATATCAACAGTTCCTTAACACCTTCTAGAACATACAATGGTTCTAGAGCTCTCATGAGCTTGATGATCCACCTCTGAATGACTTTTAATCTGTAAATATTTCCTAACAAATTAAATTCTCACAATTCAGATTTATACTCTGGTGATCAATCACCAGGTGATCAATCGAGGATACAATGGGAGACCATCTGTGATCCATACCTGTAAGCATGAACATCACCCCCTATTGACACATATAGGTCTTACGAAACCCTAAAGTCACTTTAACTAATTGCCCAAGGTATTTGCAAGGTTCAGTCACATCCCATTAAAACACAAGACTAGGGGCACCTGGGTGGCTCAGTAGTTGAGCATCTGCCTTTGGTTCAGAGTAGGATCCCAGGGTTATGGTATCTCTCGCATCAAGCTCTCCACAGGGAGCTTGCTTCTCCCCCTGGTATGTCTCTGCCTCTTTCTCTGTGTCTTACATGAATAAATAAATAAAATCTTTTTAAAAACATAAAAATAAAAAATAAAATAAAATAAAATAAAGCACAAGGCTAAATGAATGACAACGAAGCTAGTAAATTTATCAAAATAGGAAAAGAGTTTAAGATTCTTGTTCCCTGTGAATCAAGTTTCTCTTCAATTGTTAACGTCTCCCTTTCACTTGTTCATCAATCAGTGGTTTATATTCCAAAACACAGCTAGGGGTTGACTTAAAGCTTCTCAGTCTAGAATTTCTGAAATTGAACTCATCTTCTCATTTGGAAAACTGGGATGGGGTGGTCTTTCAGGTCTCCCATTCTTAGAGATGATTCTGCAAGCAGAATGACCACTTTATTCAACCTCCTAACCTGTTAGTTGTGTAGGGGCTGAGAAATGAGAATCGGAAAACAGGTCTCCTTCTTTTTATATTTTTACGATGTGAACTTTGCCCTACCCAGTTTGTTTTTTTTTTTAAAGAAATGAGCTTTTATTTATTTTTATTTTTATTTATTTATGATAGTCACACACAGAGAAAGAGAGAGAGGCAGAGACACAGGCAGAGGGAGAAGCAGGCTCCACGCACCGGGAGCCCGACGTGGGATTCCATCCCGGGTCTCCAGGATCGCGCCCTGGGCCAAAGGCAGGCGCCAAACCGCTGCGCCACCCAGGGATCCCTGCCCTACCCAGTTTGAAGATGACTCAACTTACTGGGAAAGGCACACCCACAAAGTGGCTAAACTATGAGTCTCTTTCCTCTGTCATGTAAGTTATATCACATCATCTCATCCAGGACTAGCACCGGGATGGGATGAAAGTTCTCTTTCAATCCTTATCATTTTTATTAATCAGAAATCAGGTGAAAAAGATCTGCTGAATCTGGAATTTTAAAAAGACTTCTTAATATTCTTATAAATCTATCTCTAATTACTCCTATTGTTCAATGGTTTTAATGTATTTACATTGAAAAGGGGGGAGTCCATATTCAATTAAAATGCTGATCAAGAAATTCATTTATTTTCTGTAAACCAGAGGACATCACTCATAGTTTTCTTAAAACATCTTTGTCCTGTAACTGTGTTAGTAAAAGAAAATGCCTTTATTTTGGTGACATTTCTTTCACATGAACCTATGATTAACTTTCTGAAATAAGAAAAGAAAATCTTTTTATTCCAGACATAAAAATACAAAATTGTTATTTTTTTGTATATTTTTTATTGGAGTTCGATTTGCCAACATATAGCATGAGACCCAATGTACATCAGGTCAAGTGCCCCCATCAGTGGCCGTCACCCAGTCACCCCATCCCCCCACCCACCTCCCCTTCCATTACCCCTTTGTTCATTCCCCAGAGTAGGGAGTCTCTCATGTTCTGTCTCCCTCTCTGATTTTTCCCACTCATTTTCCCACCTTTCCCCTATAATCACTTTCATGACTTTTTATATTCCTGTATGAATGAAACCATATGATTATTGTCCTCTGATTGACTTACTTCATTCAGCATAATACCCTCTAGTTCTATCCATGTCAAAGCAAATGGTGGGTATGTGTCATTTCTGATGGCTGAGTAATATTCCATTGTATACATAAAGACCACATCTTCTTTATCCATTCATCTGTCGAAGGACATCGTGGCTCTTTCCACCATTTGGCTATTATGGACATTGCTGCTATGAACATCGGGGTGCAGGTGTCTTGGTTTTTCACTGCATCTGTATCTTTGGGGTAAATCCCCAGTAGTGCAATTGCTGGATCATACGGTAGCTCTATTTTTAACTGTTTGAGGAACCTCCACACAGTTTTCCAGAGTAGCTGCAGCAGTTCACATTCCCACCAACAGTGCAAGAGGGTTCCCCTATCTCCACATCCTCTCCAACATTTGTTGTTTCCTGTCTTGTTAATTTTCCCCATTCTCACTGGTGTGAGATGGTATCTCATTGTGGTTTTGGTTTGTATTTCCCTGATGGCCAGTGATGCAGAGCATTTCCTCATGTGCTTGTTGGCCATGTCTATGTCTTCCTCTGTGAAATTTCTATTCATGTCTTCTGCTCATATCATGATTTGGTTTGTTTCTTTGGTGTTGAGTTTAATAAGTTCTTTATAGATCTTGGATACTAGCCCTTTATCTGATATGTCATTTGCAAATATCTTCTCCCATTCTGTAGGTTGTCTTTGAGTTTTGTTGACTGTTTCTTTTGCTATGCAGAGGCTTTGCACCCAAAAGCATGAGATACCTAGGAATGAACCTAACCAAAGAGGTAAAGGACCTATACCCTAAAAACTACAGAACACTTCTGAAAGCAATTGAGGAAGACACAAAGAGATGGAAAAATATTCCATCCTCATGGATTGGAAGAATTAATATTGTGAAAATGTCAATGCTACCCAGGGCAATTTACCCATTCAATGCAATCCTTATCAAAATACCATGAACTTTCTTTAGAGAGTTGGAACAAATAATCTTAAGATTTGTGTGGAATCAGAAAAGACTGCAAATAGCCAGGGGAATATTGGAAAAGAAAACCATGGCCAGGGGCATCACAATGCCAGATTTCAGGTTGTACTACAAAGCTGTGGTCATCAAGACAGTGTGGTACTGGCACAGAAACAGACACACAGATCAATGGAACAGAATAGAGAACCCAGAAATGGGCTCTCAACTCTATGGTCAATTAATTTTCTACAAAGAAGAAAGACTATCCACTGGAAAAAGGACAGTCTCTTCAATAAATGGTGCTGGGAAAAATTGGACAGCCACATGCAGAAGAATGAAACTGGACCATTCTCTTACACCATACACAAAGATAAACTCAAAATGGTTGAAAGATCTAAATGTGAGACAAGATTCCATCAAAATCCTAGAGGAGAACACAGGCAACACCCTTTTTGAACTTGGCCACAGCAACTTCTTGCAAGATACATCTATGAAGGCAAAGGGAAACAAAAGCAAAAATGAACTATTGGGACTTAATCAAGATTTTTTTTATGTATATTCAATGGATTGCTATTGTTAAAATAACCAAATTAGGCCCAAGACAGAATTGTTCATGCTATGCTCCATGTCAGCAAACTAAAAATTAACTAACTTTTTACGTTTGGCTCTCACAGAAAAGGAAGGACCTGATCAAGCATTCAGTGTCTGCCCGCTCAGCACACATCACCTTGACCTGAATCCCAGACTTCCTTTTGTTCCACATAAGGGAAGCAACCCTGCCTTAACCAATCAGCAAATGATGGTATAACTTCTTTGTTCCTGCTCACTTTTGACTTTTATAAAAACCTCTCACTTTATACAACTCTTTGAAACTCCTTTTTGTTTTTTAGACTAGATTCTTCCTGATTCATGAATCACTAAATAAAAGCCAACAATATCAGTAAATTGTAGAAAAATTTATATTACACTAAATCATTTCTATAGATAAAAATAATAAAAGTAAATTTGTAAAGCTCTAAAAAAATCATAAAAATCTTAGATAATTTCTATTTCTAATTACCAAGATTAATTATGCTTTGTTCTACTTAACTTTTTAAGTACTTAAACCCCAGCCAGCATAAACTACCAAAAGCTAGATGAAATGGAATCACCTTATACAGAAATGCTATAATAGTAATCCCAACTTTCTAAACCTTAATAAAAGTATGGTAGGAAAACTTTGGTTGATTTCTTTTTAAAATTAGTCATCTGTTTAACGTGGATAATTTAGGTTTTTAAGGGAAATTTCTTAAAAATACTCTACTGGATTATTTCTAATGTTATAAAAATAACAAACCCGTTTTCTCAAGGGTAATAGAAAAATGAAATCCCCTTTCATTCCACCACCAAGAAATGTCCACTTTTACTGTTTTGGGCAATAACTTTAAATACACAGCATTCAGGACATTAATACCCTTTCTTTGCCCATGACAGATAGTGATGATTAATCATGGTATTACAAACCAGTGATCATAGTATTTGCCTATGTATAGAACTCAATCCAATCAATATTTATGTATATTTCCATTATTTGTATATAGTACTATACAACATATTTGGGGTTTTTTTTTGTTTTAAATTTCCTACTTAAGAAGTCAAGGATATATCCCTCGGATATGAAGGTTTTGTATAGCACCACTTCAAAAGAAAGCTTAATATTCAATTCTACACTTCATTGTGGGAAGCCTCCTAAATATTTTATGTTATAAATAAGTCCATGAGGAACATCCTTGAAGCACATGTACATGTGATGTGGAAATCATTTTCATTAAAATATTTCTAATATGTACTGCTAAATTATTAGAAGGTTTTTTGAAATATCTTTTTGTTTGAAATATTGAAAGTCTGTGAGAAATGACTGCTTCTTACAAAGTTAGTTCCTAGAATCTTCTCCAATCCTATTTAAAGGTTTCTCTGAGGCAGGAAACCCAGTAGCTTTGTTTTGCCAAGAGTTAACGCTCTTCTATAATTAAAATTGCAAAAGGTATCCACCCTAAAAAGAAAAAAAATAGTTAGTGGCAAAAACTTCCTTTCTAGCTAGATGAGTCAAAAATGAAGACTAAAGAAGAGACTGGGACATTCCAGTAAAAGAATTTATAAATAGGAATCCTAGAATTCCACACCTGTGCATACTAATAAATGTTAACAATATTCATTCAACTTTGTAAAGAGTAAAATGTAGACAGATTTAGGGAAACCATACTTGAATATAGTGTTTTAATCTTTTGTGTTTAACCAGGTAACCAGTGACAGCTTCAGTTACCCAGCTCCTATTATGCAAATGAAACTGAAGCCAGAAGTTGTGCACCTGTGCTTGCCTCTGGACTTAATATTTCTAATGAGTTCGTAAATCCTGTTCTACAGACAAGCCTGTGAGATTGCTCAACTCGGATTACAGTAGAGCAGGTGAAAAGCTTTTCAAACGGAGACAATACTTTCAAGGAATTCAATAAGGCATAGTATACATAAGGTTTAGACATTGTCGGATGGGAAACAGACACAACAAAAGTATGGTAAATTATTAAGATGTTTGTTAGTACTGGGATGCCTGGCCCAGTGACACTAAAGAAATGAGAAGAAAAAGGGAAAGAACACTTCACTATTCACAAGGTTTCTCCTCGTGGGAGGTCCTTTGTACTCTCTTGGCAGCTGCACTTGATGCCACTCTATAAGACCTGTGGTCCCTTTAGCTCTGTGTAGTTTCCTTCCTGCTTTATAAACAATGTGTTCAACTCACACTTAATTTGCAAAATTTTTCACTGTGTTCGCCAAACAACATACAGAGCTCTGAATATCAGCGGAAATAATAGCTACAATATTGATAATAGCAGTTAACATGTAATTAGCTCTTAACATGTATCAGACATAGGCTACGGGATTTCAGGGGATTTATAAAATGTACCTATACTATGTCATTTAATCCTGGGAAGAAACTAGTGAGAAAGTAATTATTAATCTTATTTTACAGATGAGGAAACTGAGGCTTAGCTGGATTAGCCAACTGGCCCAAGACCACACAATGACTAAGGGACACGGAAAGAGACAATCCTAACTCTACCCAACAGTACTGAGGGTTGAGCAAGATAAATATACTTTTCTAATCTATGTGCCAGAATGTGGCAATGACATGAACAAAAGCCAGGACATTTACAAGGGACTAATGACTATTTTTAATACCATGTTCTCTTCTGACAATCTTTTTCCCAACATTTAGCAATAAGTATCTAGAAAACTCTCATTTTCCCTTATGCTAAGTTCTATTATTTAACAAATATAAGTATTTAACTTATATAAGAGACCGAACTAATGGTCACCAGAGGGGAGGCTGGTGAGGGGAGGGGTGAAATAGGTGACAGGGATTAAAGTGGACACTTAACCAAGATGAGCACTGAGTAATGAAGAGGATTAGCTGAATCACTATATTGTACACATGAAACTAACAGAACACTGTATGTTAACTCTATCGGAATTAAAATAAAAAACTAAATGCTCAAATGATATTTTAAAATATCTCAGATCTAAGTAGGTAGAAGAAAAAAGGCAATAGGAGAAAGCGTCATGTCACCTTTGTCTCAAAGAATCTTTCCTAGAACCTTACCAGGAAATTTGTGCACCTCTGCTTGCTTCTTGCAATGGCCAGAATTGGGTCACATGGCCACATCTAGTTGTAAGAGAGGCTAGTAACATATTTTTTAGCTGAGCACACCATCACCGTGAATCACAGCAGAGATCTATCTTTAATGAAAAATAGAATTGATATTAAATAGGTCACTATCAGTTGACTATCAGTCTCATACACTAGTCTTTCTGATTTTTCTCTGTAAATTTTGAAAGATGACAAAAACTATAATTATTATAATTATAAATTGGAAAACTGTATCAGCTACAGGTGGTGCCTAATTTCCTGGGATGTGACAGTTGAAAACAAATATTTGAGCCAAGAGCTAAAATATTAAAAACTAGTAAAATTAACAAGCCCTTGGTTTCACATTTAAGAAACATTTAAAATTATGCTCTAAGCATTAAAAAATGTATAAACTCAAGTATAAAGGTAAAACTTTTTAAAAATTTGATTTCTTTCCCTCACATTTCACATCCATTTTTTGAAAGCTCCCTTCAAAGTATGTCTGGAATCTGGCTGGAGCTTTCTACATCCACCCTTTCACTATCATGGCCCATGCCATCCTCATCTCTTGCCTAGATTATAAAACTAGTCTTCTAACTGGTCTCCCCACTTCCCCTTTGCCTTTCAAAACAACCACTACAGTCATGCTTTCAAAATGTAAATCTTTTTATTTGCCTTACTTTAAGTCATCTAAAAGATCCTAATCTTTTTTCAGAAGCAAATTTCAAGTTTGTATATTGACACAAAAGGCTGCTGTCTACCCACAGGCCACAGATCTTGAATCTCACTTCCTATCAGCTCCCTAACTTACTCACTCTAGCCACTCCTTGAAGCACATGTTTCCCTCTGCACTTGCTTCCACTCCCTGGAGCACTTTCTCCCCAAATGTGCTTTGCTGTCTTCTTCACTTCTTCTTAACCTTATCAATTAGGCATTGCCTGACATGCTATGAAAAACGACAGCACATCCTCTCTTCTCTAGTGCATTGGACCTACCTTTCCAGCTTTCTTTTCCTCCACTGCCTTTACTACTGTGTAGCACACAATACATGTCTTGTCACTCATTTATGGTCTCTCTTCTCTCTACAGAGTAACCTCCATGAAAGCTGGGACTTAACTTTTGTTAACTGCTGAATCCCTGTCTGTGGAACATTGCTGGCATGTAGGAGATACTCAATAAAAATTTATCGAATGACTTGATGGACATCATTATTTAAATAAAAAAAAAAAACAGGAAAAGCCTTATAGTTCAGAAATAGCAAAAGACACACACACACACACACACACACACACATACAAAGCAAACCAAAAAAATTGGATTATGGCTTAATTAAATGATTCTCTCTTTTGAATGTGATTTCTACAAATGATAGCTTCCAGAAAATATCCTCTTGGTAGCAGGGTACCCAAATTATTTTAAAGTACCTTAAAATCATTTCACTTGACTGTTTCAGGAAGTATCTGTATCTTATACAAAAATACAGATGGTCTCCAGCTTATGATAGTTGGACTTAATATTTTCAGCTTTACAATGGTGGAAAAGCAAATTACATTCAATGGAAACCATACTTTTTGTTTTTTTACTCATACTTTGAATTTGTATCTCTTCCCAGGCTAGCAATATGCGGTACAATACTCTCATGATGCTGGGCAGGAGCAGTTAGCAACAGCCATGTGATAATCCCCAAGGTAAATAACTGATACCCATACAATCATTCTGTTTTTCATTTTGACTATTCTATAAATTACAAGAGATAGCAACACTTTAGTAAAAATTAGGTTTTGTGTTAGATGATTCTGAGCAACTGTAGGCTAATGGAAGTATTCTGAGCACATTTAAGGTAGGCTAGGCTAAGCTCTGTTGTTCAGTAGGGCAGGTTATTAAATTCATTTGGACTTACTATATTTTCAATTTACAATGGGTTTGTCTGGACATAACCCCATCATAAGTCATGGAAGATCTGCAAATACTATTTCTGAAAAGAATCTCCAATATTTACAGAGTATATTTGAAACTCTGCATTTCAAATTTTGAAATACTATAATCACAGTCACAGATATATTTTCAAAATATTTTTGTGATGTCATTATAACTACATTCCAAAGCAAACATCTGGAAGTTCAAATTCCTTGCATACTTCATATAAATATTTTTACCCACTAGTTGAATGTGTGATCTGCTCGGCTAACTCACATGCATCTTAAAAATTAGTATTTATAGTCTATAGGGAAAAATATTTCAGCTTAAGTGACTGATACAATTTCTTCCCTCAAGTCACATTCATTTTTTTCTCCATGTCTTCAAACACTGTTTTCAAAACAAGAGGTTAAGTGTTTTACTTTTTAAAATTTTTTTAGGTTAAGTGTTTTAAAATTTTGTACTGTATTACAAAAAGGAAAATATGCTATCATTTTAATATAGTTAATTTGTGTATATTTCACTTGCTTCCTTTGGGTCTATAAGTCTGCTCTATTATCTCCTGGGTATGAAGAGGTCAGTGCAATACTCCCTTTGCCCCACTAGGTTCTTAAAACTTCCATTTGCCAAGAAAAGGTAGGCATTGTATCTAAATAGTTAGAAAGCACAGGTGAACAATGAGTTCTTACCTTCATTCTATGCAACCAGAAAAGAAAAAAAAAAAACTAAATATAACAGCTCTAAAATAGTTCTTTAAAACAATTCTCTGAGAAAATTCAGGATAAAAACGTGTTTTTCTTAGCCACTGAGAGGACTGGATTTCAATGATTAATCCGTATCAGTGAGACTCAAAAGCAAATTAACTCTACTTGAAATAAGCAAAACTATCATTGCAGATGGCCAGGAAATAAACAAGCCAACACATACAATAGCATTTAGTACTTTTTGGAAAATCTGTATTATGCTAAGCTAATGTTTAGAGAATAAGGACACAATTCATCTTATATGATGCAGTACACTCTAAAAATGAACCAGTCGCAAAAGACCAGACATAAGAACACATGGTCAGAGAGAGGCGCAGGTGACTGACGGGAGCCTGAAGAACCCACCAAGAGAGAAGAAGAAAGGCAAGCTGCCCCCAGATCACAGAAAGTCTGAGAATCACTGAAATGTTTCAATGAGCTTTTAGGAAGATTGTTTTGGCTACATGTGGTGAGCAGATGGCAATTTTGCTTTCTAAAGGCAAGCAAAGAAACTCGTGGGAGTAACCCAGTTCCATGCCCTGAAATAAGTGCGTAAAGAATGATGATCTCGGGGATCACTAGATGGCTCAGCGGTTTGGCGCCTGCCTTCGGCCGGGGGCATGATCCTGGAGTCCCAGGATCGAGTCCCACATCGGGCTCCCTGCGTGGAGCTTGCTTTTCCCTCTGCCTGTGTCTCTGTCTCTCTCTGTGTGTCTCTCATGAATGGATAAATAAAATCTTTTTTTTTTTTTGGATAAATAAAATCTTAAAAAAATAAAATAAAGATAAAATAAGATAAAGAGATCTCACTTGAGATCAATACGGTAGAAAATGGTAGGACTTGGGAATTGTTTGGGTAGACCCAGAAAGGAGAAAAAATGGTAAAATAACAGAAGGATATTACCTTCTTTCATGGGACACAGAGCAGATGGTGATGCCATTCACTGAAATTTAAATACCAGAAGAGTGAGACGTGGAGAGAATTGAGTTTAGTTTAGAATATATTGTCTTAGAGACTCCCATAAGGTATTCAAGGTTAAAATCCAGGAAGAACCCTTGTCTCTTCTCATCCAGTCCACAAGCAAATCCTATTGGCTCTAACTTCAAAATATATCCAGAATCTGACCTGACCACTTCTCACCATTTCCTCTGTTCTGATCCTAGTCCAAGCCACCACATCTGTCTCTGGGATTACTGCACAGTCTTCTAAATTGGCCTTCTTGCTTACTCCCTTGTCCCTTCACAATTGATTTTCAATATAGCAGTCAGAGTGATACTTTTAAACTTAAGTCAGATTGTGTCATTAGCATGGCCTGTAATGTCATCCTCACTCCCGCACTCTTGCAGCTCTGACTTTGCCCCCCTCACTGTGCTCCTTGCCATTCCTCAAGCAAGCCAAGCATTCTCCCATCCCAGGGCTTCCTTACATTTTCCTCCCTCTGTCTGGAACCCTCTGTGCAGGATATCTGCATAGCTTGTTCCTATATTCACTTATAAGGGATGTCTTCCCACATAAACCTGTCCTGAACATATCTACAATATCACTTTCTAGTCATTTAATTATCCTCATTTTACTTTATAATACTAGTACTACCTGAAATTGTATTATGCATTTGTGTATTGATTGCCTTTATGACACAAATAAAATGAAATGGAATGAAAAATGTGTGAAAAAAATTAGTCTCTTTGATCACTATTTCCATCACTTAGAAAAATTCCTGGTACATAGTAGGTGTGTGGAAAAATATATTTTGAATGAATTCAAGATGAGATATTCAATAGCCAGTGGATATATGAACATGAAAAGATCCTAGTCAACCCGAATAGATTTGGAGGTTCCTAGATACAGTAATGAAGAACATGAGAGCAAATGTTTCCCTAGTATTTAAGTGCCTGACAACAGCAGGAGAAAGCTACTAATACATAAAAGTCTCCCAAATCTGAATGTTGGGGTTCTACCTTTCTCATATAGGTTTTGTTCTCATATTTGTTTGATTCTTTTCAAGTTTCCACATACTGCTAACAAAAGCAATTGAAAGAAGCCACAGAGACCTAATAAATTCTGAAAAAGAGGGGTCACACGAGACAAGGAGAAAGTAATGGCTGGAAGGGCAGAGTGAGACGGGGCATGTGCTGTCAGTGAAAAGGAAAACCAAACAGACCAGACCTGCTAGGGCAGCAGATAAGGGAAATAGTAATCATTCTGTGAAAGAAATGGGGAATGGCCTAATAATAATTCTACCTTCAACCTCTGATTCTGACTTTGCATACTGTCCTCTAACCAGCAGAAAGTCAGCAAGGGCTTTTATAAAAGGTAGCAAGTGATGGAAGTGGTATTTTAGGAAGACTAAAAAGGCCCTATGCTTTCTTTCTTTCTTTTGCTTCATTTCCAATACCTACAGGCACACAGACATTGTAAGGAAAGATGCAGGAAATAGAAAAAGGTCACAGATAAATTCTTATAATATCCTCCTGTCTCTTTCTAGCTTGATTTATCATGAAAACTGCTTCCAATATGAATTGGATATTTTTTTACAGAAACAAATGTTACTGTGAAAATTAAAAATTCTTACTAGAAAGTGCTCAGTGATTTTAGGTCAAACAAGCATGATATGGCACTGAGGAGCACATTTCTGAGCAGTGATGATAAGTTTATGCAAAGAGCAATTAACAGTTTCTAATATTTCCTGATTACGCTTGGCATGATCCAGGTACTCTGAAAAAGCAGTTGTGTGCATTATCTCATTTTATCTTCATAATAATAGATGACGTAGATACCAGCTTTGAGAAAAATGTAGCTTGAAAATTTAAGTAACTGCTCTAAGGTCACAGAGCTGGTGTCTTGTTCTCATCCACTACACTTCACAAAGACATGGAAAAAGTTCAAAACACTTTTTGCTGAATTAATTGTAACATCTTAAAATAAAAGCCTTATCTATGTGTTTATTCAAGAGCTAGATATTAGGCTCTTAGAATGTGCACAGTGCTAGACGGGGCACTAAAAAACATATAAAACATGATGTAATAAAAGAACTAAGTCAATCCATTCTGCTTCTATATCAGTTAGTTGACTAGTTTTCATTAGAATCACAGCATATGCTTTATGAATTGTAGAATAATCTTATTTATGGAAATAAGAGGACCAAACACAGGAATTAAATAATGGAAATACCTCATTTGACTTGAATTTATAATGTGAAAGTATAGGGCGGGTACAGATATAAAAAATCTACACTCACTAAAAACCATTAGGATATTTAAAAGGTTTTACTTCCATTTTCATTGCTAGGACAAAGTGATGCTGAGGATGATACATAGATTTTTAAATTAAATTTTTTCTTTATTAAGTATCCATTAGAAATATGTCACTAGTCTCTACAGATTTATGATGTTGATTTAATATGTATTAGTAGAATTTGCATAAAATATTCTTTTTAACTGGGTTTTGGAAAGATTTGGGGTCTTAAGACAAAAGAGAATTATTTTTCACTTTGACCTTATGTTTTTTATATAATGAATTTTCTGCTTTTTGTGCCAAAAAGTCATCTTTCAAGCTACTTTCCAAATGAATACATTTTCTTAATTTATTGATCAAAATTGCTGCACTATTAATCTCAGTTGAAGTTTGCTGAGTATTTAATTGAAGCCTTGTGAAAATCTGTCTTAGTCAGTTTGGGTGGCTATAACAAAACACCATGGACTGGGTATCTTATAAATAAAAGACATGTATTTTTCACAGTTCTGGATGCTGGAAATCCAAGATCAAGGCACCAGCATGGTTATGTTCTCTGGACAAGAGCCCTCTTCCTGGTCATAGCTGGTGTCTTCCCTCTGTATCTTCACATGGTGAAAGGAGCCCAGGATCTCTATGGAGCTTCTTTTAGAAGGCACTAATTCCATCCACGAAGACTCCAGTTTCCTCAATTTATCAACTCGCAAAGGCCCCACCTCCTAATAACATCATGCTTGGGTTTTAGGACTTCAACATATGAATTTTGCGGACACAACATCCAAACCATGGGATCCCTGGGTGGCGCAGCAGTTTGGCGCCTGCCTTTGGCCCAGGGCGCGATCCTGGAGATCCGGGATCGAATCCCACGTCGGGCTCCCGGTGCATGGAGCCTGCTTCTCCCTCTGCCTGTGTCTCTGCCTCTCTCTCTCTCTCTCTCTGTGACTATCATAAATAAATAAAAATTAAAAAGAAATCCAAACCATAGCAGACTCCAAACAGAGGATCCAACTAAGCTACACCCAGACTCTTGACCCACAGAAATTGCACAGTACATAACTGTTAAATAGTGAATATATGTAACTATTCCTATTTTAGAACCAGTCAATATTAGAAACCAAACTTAAAGTATCCATATCTATTATATGACTACAATTTCTGAAGTATCTCTTTGATCAATTATTCATCTACTAAGAGAGAGAGAGAGAGAGAGAGAGGTGATAGATAAATACGTATTATGTGCTAGGAATAATGCTTCATGCTGAGGCCAAATAGTAAGCAAAACCAGACATAGTCTTGCCTTTGTAAACTTTATCATCTAGTGGTAGAGAGAGAAACTATTCAATTCAATATATACTCACTTATAACAAGGGGACCACTATAAACTCTAAGAGAAGAAACTTATCCTAAGGGGAGTTCACATTCATAGAGGTCAAAAAGTTTCCCTGGGTGAAGATGAGTAATAAGATCTTTTTAGGTTAAGGAAGGAAATACATACAGAGACTTTGTAAATTCTGATAAGCTCCACATTTTGTGGAGCTTTTGAAGGCCCTTGAAAAAAACTAAGCAAGAATGGGACATGAACTTATTTGCATTCCAAGGAGATCACCTTGGCTATGTAGTAGAGAATGGATTAGAGAAGGCCAGATTGGATACAGACAAACTCATTAAAGAAGATACTGCAACAATCAAGGTAAATTATGATGACACAATAAAGATAGAAAAGGTGACAGAATGTAATAGAAATGAATAAACATGCTAAGATGAGAATCACAGATGTTGGTGATGCACTGGTTTTCTACTACGGCAGTAACATGCTAAGATGACCCACAATAAGTCATGCTTTTATATAATCTACTTTCCTTGAGTACAGGTAAAATTTATGACTTGCTTCTAACCAACAGAATATGGCAAAAGTAATGGGATTTCACTCTTTATTACATTATGTCATAGAAGATAGTCTTAACAAACTGAAAAGGAGGGATTCCTTTTGACAGCCTTGAAGAAGCAAATGCCATAATGAAAACTGCTTATAGAGAGGGCCAGGTGGTAGAGAACTGTAGGCAGCCTCTAGAGCCTGAGGACAGTCTCCACACAATAATCAGCAAACAGCCAGGGTCCTCAGTCATACAGCCACAAGGAAATGAATTTTACTAAGAACCAAAAAGACCCTAAAGTATATTCTTCTCTAGTCAAGCCCTCAGATGAGAGTAAAGCCCTGCTGACACCCTGACTGCTGCTTTATGGGATCCTCAGCAGATGAACCAACTAAGCTGTGTCCGGACCCACAGAAACTATCACATAATAAATGTGTGCTGCTCTAAGCTGCTATATTTGTGGTAATTTGTTATATGACAATAGTACATATAGATAAAGGGAGATGATACCTAGGTTCTGGCTTGCATAACCAGTGTGGGTCAATTAATGAACAAGTAATGATAAACATGCAAGTTTAGAGGCAGGGGTTCCACAGTGAGTTTTGCTTTGGGCATGTTGAATTTGAAGTTCCTCAAGATACATAAAAGGCATGCCAATTAGACAATTATATTTATGGGGCTGGAGCGCAAGAGATGCCTCAGGTTAGGTCAGTAGTGATTTTGCTCCTCGGGAACATTTAACAATGTCTAGAAACATTTTTTTTTAATTGTCACAACTGAGGGTTATTACTGAGGTTGAGTGGGAGAAGCCAAGAAGTTGCCAAACATTCCATAATACACAAGACAGATCTCCTTACCTGCCCCCAAACTCACAAAATTTCAATAATGTTAAGGCTGATAAACTGAACTAGATAATTAATTTATACATTTTTGTGTAGATGATGTATGTATGAGTAGGTGGGCATGGATTAAACTGTCTAGACAAAAGCATAGTAAAAAGTCAAGACAATTTAGAATTGAGCCTTGAGCCTTCAGGAAGGTCAACATTTTATGGGTAGGTAGAGAAAGATCAACCCAAAGATGGAATTGCAAGGAAAGTAGAAGAAAAAGGACTATATTACACAAAAGTTTGAGTTCTTCCAAAACTTGTCTTAGGTTCTTCCCTTCTAGGCTGTACTTTCCTTCAATGAGCTCATCCACTATTGAGTTTCAAAAGAATTGAGTATTCCAGGGTTAATCCCAAACCTTGGCTGTTATAAAACTCAGTAGTGCATGATTTGATTCCTATTACTATGTTCTCAGACACCTGTGGATTAGTATGAAAAAATCACCCAAGTTGATTTCAGTCCTTAATTGGGAAGAGATTTATGTATGCATCTACAAGCCAAGGAACATCAAAGGATTGCTGGCCACCATCAGAAATTAGGGGAGAGGCATATAACAGATTCTCCCTCAGACCCCTCAGAAGGAATTAACACTACCAATATTTTAATTTCAGCTTTCTATCCTTCAAAACTGTGAGACAAAAAAATTCCGTTGTTTTAAGTCATTCAATATATGGTACTTTGTTAAGACAGCCCCCTAAGGAAACAAATAAAGGAGGTCAGAGCAGTGTTTTGGAAGAGTGGAATTAGGGAAATGTATTAAAGATGCATAGGAGAAAATACGTTCTGGAGATATTTATGATATAATATTGGCAGATGTTGGTAATTGACCAGAGATTGTGAATGGGGTTATGGAAAGAGTCCAGGATGACTTCTGGTTCTTAAGGGAGACATGGGTGAACCCAAATGATAAATAAATATTGAAGAATCTACTTCAAGGGCGACATGAGTTCATTTTTTCAAAGGATTTAAATAATAAAGTAAAGGAAAAGATAGGGGATTCAAAAAATAAATTATGGGAACACTGGGCAAGTGATAGGTGTCTAGTAGTTATCCATCCAGGGGCAAGTGATCATCAGTGAGAGTCTTAATATCCTCAAGTTCTCAGCAAACAGGCGCCAATCTCTACTGGGAAAGCTTAATGTGTTCTGGTGAGAAACAAGCCTCAGGGTCCTAGGGCTGTCTATGTCCAGATATAGACAACTGAGGGCTCATCCTTTCATATACAAGGTTGAGCTCACTCCAGCCTTAAGAGTCAGGGTTCTTTGGCCACATAAAGGAGAACCTCAAATTGGGAGAAATGAAAACTGAAAAGAATATCAGCATAGCACTTTAGCTTTTAATCTGTTCTGTTCTTCTTCAAAGTTATACTTTTCTTTCCATGACCCCAAGATTCTTCACTTGCTACATACCATAAGTGAATACTACAAAAAGCATTAGATCCCGAGATGTTAAATTTCCAAGATGTTTGTCTTGAATTAATACTGGCATTTAAGTATTATATAAAAGTCTTTGAAACCTAAAGTGATAGTGAGGGAGAGATTTTTGGATAAGAGTTGCTAAGACCTGGCAGTCTGCAGCTCATATACTGGAAGTCAAAACTACTCTATCTACTTAAAAAGCTCTTCATACTTATACTTTCCTTCCTCCAACTCCTATTACTTCCTGTGCTGGCTTTAAGTCTCATTTTAATACATTTATATTAATCTAATTTCTGCTATTGACTGTAAACTCCTTGAGGACTGAAAATAGGTCATCTATAACTCTATTTTTGGCCCCCCAAAATAGCACAGTGCTCTGAAAAAGCTGACATTTATTAAAGGTTTGTTGAATGAATGGATTAGTTTTCAAGGTTACTCAGTCTAATAAGTAAAAGACTCCATCAGCAAAGTATCTGGTGTCTTACCTGTTTTGGATTAATTTCAGCTACTTCGACAGTGACTTAGGGCATTCCTTGCAGTTTGCTTAAAATGATAAATAGTCTGTGGTTTAAATACCATAACTGGTATTTTTATCATTCTCTCTTTTGAAAATTTTGTGTCATGTCAGGCAAGATAGATTTTCATTGTATGAGCATAAATTACAATACAGATAATATAGATTGGTTCTAGGTGTGATAAAAAAAAAACAGAACTGCAAATGACATTTAAAATCTTAGGTCCACATTCTGCAATCACTAGATTATGGAATTTTTTTCCCTCTGAATGTATTGTATCACTTATTCATTCATTCTATTTACCTGTTATTTCAGGAAAAGTTTTTAAAGTGGTAAAATAGCTTCAATATTTCATTTAAATAATTTACCATTTTCAGAAAAGTATATAAAATATTTGGCACAGAACAAGAAATTTTATGCATATTAAAATAAAACCATTCTCTTACTTTTGTCATAGACAAAGATTACATGTGATAGAATTAAAGTATAAAAATATTACTTTCATATAATAGAAATAGAAACCACTGCGATTTAAATCAAATAGTAAAATATTCAAGTGAACATCAATTTTGCGATAGTCACATAAGGCTTAAAATAAAATTTATCTTTTATTGTGTCTAAGGAAGATCTGCACCCAATCTGACATCATGTGGTGAAAGTTTTACCTAAAGCAATATGTACAAGAGACTGTTTTTTTTTTTTTTGTCAGTGTAATCCTTAAGGAATGAATCTAAAATCTCCATCATTTCAGTTCTTAATATGTAACTTTTTTGTATTATTTGTAATTTTCAAGTGATCCTAAGATTCTCTTTTATCTATATATTTGGTGTCATGGCAAAAGCTTTCTCTATTTCTTTCTCTCCTTTCATAATTCCTTTTTTTCATTAACTGATGGAAAACTTAAATTGGTGGCTCACTCTTCATATGCATAGCCCTCTATGGTATATGTTTTCATAGAAGTCACAGTCCTAGATCCATTTTATCTTTATTTTTTACCCATTTTCATTCCTTTTTTTTTAGTTTTTTTATTGGAGTTCAATTTGCCAACATACAGCATAATACCCAGTGCTCATCCCGCCAAGTGCCCCCCTCAGTGCCCATCACCCAGTCACCCCAACCCCCCCGGGCCCACCTCCTCTTCCACTACCCCTTGTTCATTTCCCAGAGTTAGGTGTCTCTCATGTTTTGTCACCCTCACTGATATTTTCACTCATTTTCTCTCCTTTCCCTTTATTCTCTTTCACTAATTTTTATATTCCCCAAATGAATGAGACCATATAATGTTTGTCCTTTTCTGATTGACTTATTTCACTCAGCATAATACCCTCCAGGTCCCTCCACATCGAAGCAAATAGAGGGTATTTGTCGTTTCTAATGGCTGAGTAATATTCCATTGTATTCTTGTTTCTAATTTATATTTGCTTGTTAAAAGGTGCCTTAAATCATTAGTGGAATAAGTTAGAATATAATTAATTCATAATTTTTAAAAGCCAAGAGAAAGTCTCCTTAAATGTGCAGAGATATAGCTGTAGTTTTAATTTTTTAAAACTTATCTTTGACTATTCTATCTTTTAAGTTACTTTTTTTAAAGTAGTATGCTTGGGGAATTTTACACTAGCCCAACCACGAATGGCTGAGTAGACAAAGACGACTGAGGTCTCACCTTCTCCTTTACAAGGCTGACCTCAGTACCTGAAGGTTTGCATGTCCTGAAGGTAATGTTTAATAATGATACCTTGGATTTTTTCCCACTTCTATTGGGACATAACTGACATATAACATTGTATAAAGTCAAGTTGTGAAAGATGTTGATTTGATATGCTTATACTTTGCAAAATGATCAACACTGTGGCCTTAACCAACACCTCCATTGCATCACATAATTACCATTACCCTTTTGTAATGAAAACATTTAAGATTTAGTTTCTTAGCAACTCTCAAGTATATAATACAGTATTATTAACTATAGTTATGAGGGTGTACATTATATTCCTGGAACTCATTCATCTTTTAACTGTAAGTCTACATTCTTTGACCAATATCTCCTCATTTCTCCCACCTTCCAGCCTCTGGTAACCACCATTCTATTCACTGCTTCTTTACTTCTGGCATTTTAAAATTCCACATATAAGTGATACCATATAGTATTTGTTTTTTTATCTCTGATTTATTTCAATTAGCATAATGCCCTCAAGGTCCATCCATCTTGTCCCAAGTGACAGAACTTCCTTTCTTCTCATGGCTGAATAATAATAATAATAATAATCCTCTTTATCCATTTATCTATTGATGGAAACAGGTTATTTCCATATCTTGGCTTAATTAATTAATTAATATGGGAGTGCAGATATCTCACTGAAATCCTGTTTTCTTCTCCTTTGGGTACATACACAGAAATGGAATGCTGAATCATACAGTAGTTCTATATTTAATTTTTTATGGAACTTCTATGCTGTTTTCCATGGTAAATGAATTAGTTTACATTCCCGTCAACAGTACACAAAGGTTGCCTTTGCTCCACATTCTTGTTAACATTTATTATTTCTTGTCTTTGATAATAGCCATTCTAATAGCCTTAAGGTGATATCTTATTATGGTTTTGATGTACATTTCCCTGATGATTATTGATGTTGAGCACCTTTTCATGTATCTGTATGACTTTCTGGGAAAAATGTCTATTTCGAACTTCTGCCCATTTTTTAAAGTCAGATTGTTTAGTTTATTATTATTCTTGAGTTAAGTTCTTTATATATTTTGAATGTTTCCCCCTTATTAGATATATGATTAGCAAATAATTTTCCATTCCAAAGGTTACTTTTTCATTTTATGGATGGCTTCTTTCGCTGTGAGAAGCTTTTTAGTGTGATATAGCACCACTTATTAATTTTGCCTTAATTGCTTGTGCTTTTGGTGTCGTGTGTAAAAAAAAAAAAGTGTGAGGGAGATTTTTCCCCATGTTTTCTGCTAGCAGTTTGGTAGTATCAGGTGCTATATTTAAGTCTTTAAGCCATTTCCAGTTAATTTTTGTGATGGTGCAACGTAGGGATCCAATTCCATTCTCTTCATATGGTGACATATGAAGTTTCCCAACACCATTTGTTAAGGAGACTATCCTTTCTTCAATGACAACTTCTGGCTCCTTTGTGAGGTATTAGTTGGCTGTATATCTGAGGGTGAATTTCTAGACCCACTGTTCCATTCTATTGGTCTATGTGTCTGTTTTTATGCCAATACTATATTGTTTTAATTAATTGTACCTTTGTATAGTTTATTTTTTAATAATAAATATATTTTTTATTGGTGTTCAACTTGCCAACATACAGAATAACACCCAGTGCTCATCCCATCAAGTGCCCCCCTCAGTGCCCGTCACCCATTCACCCCACCCCCCGCCCTCCTCCCCTTCCACCACCCCTAGTTCGTTTCCCAGAGTTAGGAGTCTTCATGTTCTGTCTCCCTTTATATTTCCTACCCATTTCTTCTCCCTTCCCTTCTATTCCCTTTCACTATTATTTATGTTCCCCAAATGAATGAGAACATATAATGTTTCTCGTTCTCGGATTGACTTATTTCACTCAGCATAATAGCCTCCAGTTCCATCTACATTGAAGCAAATGGTGGGTATTTGTCATTTCTAATGGCTGAGGAATATTCCATTGTATACATAAACCACATCTTCTTTATCCATTCATCTTTCGATGGACACAGAGGCTCCTACCACAGTTTGGCTATTGTGGATATTGCTGCTAGAAACATCGGGGGGCAGGTGTCCCGGCCTTTCATTGCATCTGTATCTTTGGGGTAAATCCCCAACAGTGCAATTGCTGGGTCGTAGGGCAGGTCTATTTTAACCCTTTGAGGAACCTCCACACAGTTTTCCAGAGTGGCTGCACCAGTTCACATTCCCACCAACAGTGTAAGAGGGTTCCCTTTTCTCCACATCCTCTCCAACATTTGTGGTCTCCTGCCTTGTTAATTTTCCCCATTCACACTGCTGTGAGGTAGTATCTCATTGTGGTTTGGATTTGTATTTCCCTGATGGCAAGTGATGCAGAGCATATTCTCATGTGCGTGTTGGCCATGTCTATGTCTTCCTCTGTGAGATTTCTGTTCATGTCTTTTGCCCATTTCATGATTGGATTGTTTGTTTCTTTGGTGTTGAGTTTCATAAGTTCTTTATAGATCTTGGAAACTAGCCCTTTATCTGATACGTCATTTGCAAATCTCTTCTCCCATTCTGTAGGTTGTCTTTGAGTTTTGTTGACTGTATCCTTTGCTGTGCAAAAGCTTCTTATCTTGACGAAGTCCCAATAGTTCATTTTTGCTTTTGTTTCTTTTGCCTTCGTGGATGCATCTTGCAAGAAGTTCCTGTGGCTGAGTTCCAAAAGGGTGTTGCCTGTGTTCTCTTCTAGAACTTTGATGGAATCTTGTCTCACATTTAGATCTTTCATCCATTTTGAGTATATCTCTGTGTATGGTGCAAGAGAGTGGTCTAGTTTCATTATTCTGCATGTGGATGTCCAATTTTCCCAGCACCATTTATTGAAGAGACTGTCTTTCTTCCAATGGATAGTCTTTCCTCCTTTATCGACTATTAGTTGACCATAAAGTTGAGGGTCCACTTCTGGGTTCTCTATTCTGTTCCATTGATCTATGTGTCTGTTTTTGTGCCAGTACCACACTGTCTTGATGACCACAGCTTGGTAGTACAACCTGAAATCTGGCATTGTGATGCCCCCAGATATGGTATTCTTTTGTAAAATTCCCCTGGCTATTCGGGGTCATTTCTGATTCCACACAAATCTTAAAATAATTTGTTCTAACTCTCTGAAGAAAGTCCATGGTTTTTTAATAAGGATTGCATTAAACGTGTAAATTGCCCTGGGTAACATTGACATTTTCACAATATTAATTCTGCCAATCCATGAGCATGGAATATTTTTCCATCTCTCTGTGTCTTCCTCAATTTCTTTCAGAAGTGTTCTATAGTTTTCAGGGTATAGATCCTTTACATCTTTGGTTAGGTTTATTCCTAGGTATCTTATGCTTTTGGGTGCAATTGTCAATGGGATTGACTCCTTAATTTCTCTTTCTTCAGTCTCATTGTTAGTCTATAGAAATGCCACTGACTCTGGGCATTGATTTTGTATCCTGCCACGCTACCAAATTGCTGTATGAGTTCTAGCAATCTTGGGGTGGCAGGAGGCTTTTGGGTTTTCTATGTAGAGTATCATGTCATCGGCGAAGAGGGAGAGTTTGACTTCTTCTTTGCCAATGTTAATGCCTTTAATGTCTTTTTGTTGTCTGATTGCTGAGGCTAGGACTTCCAGTACTATGTTGAAGAGCAGTGGTGAGAGTGGACATTCCTGTCTTGTTCCTGATCTTAGGGGAAAGGCTCCCAGTGCTTCCCCATTGAGAATGATATTTGCTGTGGGTTTTTCGTAGATGGCTTTTAAGATGCTGAGGAATGTTCCCTCTATTCCTACACTCTGAAGAGTTTTGATCAGGAATGGATGCTGTATTTTCTCAAATGCTTTCTCTGTATCTAATGAGAGGATCATATGGTTCTTGGTTTTTCTCTTGCTGATAGGATGAATCACATTGATTGTTTTACGAGTGTTGAACCAGCCTTGTGTCCCGGGGATAAATCCTACTTGGTCATGGTGAATAATTTTCTTAATGTACTGTTGGATCCCAATGGCTAGTATCTTGGGGAGAATTTTTGCATCCATGTTCATCAGGGATATTGGTCTATAATTCTCCTTTTTAGTGGGGTCTTTGCCTGGTTTTGGAATTAAGGTGATACTGGCCTCACAGCATGAATTTGTAAGTACTCCATCTCTTTCTATCTTTCCAAACAGCTTTAGTAGAATAGGTATGGTTTCTTCTTTAAACGTTTGATAGAATTCCCCAGAGAAGCCATCTGGCCCTGGACTTTTGTGTCTTGGGAGGTTTTTGATGACTGCTTCAATTTTCTCCCTGGTTATTGGCCTGTTCAGGTTTTCTATTTCTTCCTAATCCAGTTTTGGTAATTTGTGGCTTTCTAGATATGCGTCCATTTCTTCTAGATTGCCTAATTTATTGGCGTATAGCTGTTCATAATATGTTTTTAAAATCGTTTGTATTTCCTTGGTGTTGGTAGTGATCTCTCCTTTCTCATTCATGATTTTATTAATTAGAGTCTTTTCTCTTTTGTTTTTAATAAGACTGGCTAATGGTTTATCTATCTTATTAATTCTTTCAAAGAACCAACTCCTGGTTTTGTTGATCTTGCAACAGTTCTTCTGGTCTCGATTTCGTTGAGTTCTGCTCGAATCTTTATTAACTCTTTTCTTCTACTGGGTGTAGGATCTATTTGCTGTTTTTTCTCTAGCTCCTTTAGGTGTAAGGTTAGCTTTTGTATTTGAGTTCTTTCCAGTTTTTGGATGGATGCTTGTATTGCGATGTATTTTTCCTCCTCAGGACTGCTTTTGCTGTATCCCAAAGATTTTGAATGGTTACATCTTCATTCTCATTAGTTTCCCTGAATCTTTTTAATTCTTCCTTAATTTCCTGGTTGACCCTTCCATCTTTTAGCAGGATGGTCCTTAACCTCCACGTGTTTGAGGTCCTTCCAAACTCCTTGTTGTGATTTAGTTCTAATTTCAAGGCATTATGGTCTGAGAATATGCAGGGGACGATCCCAATCTTTTGGTATCAGTTCAGACCCAATTTGTGACCCAGTATGTGCTCTATTCTGGAGAAAGTTCCATGTGCACTTGAGAAGAATGTGTATTCAGTTGAGTTTGGATGTAAAGTTCTGTAGATATCTGTGAAATCCATCTGGTCCACTGTATCATTTAGAGCTCTCGTTTCTTTGGAGATGTTGTGTTTGGAAGACCTATCGAGTGTAGAAAGCGCTAGACTGAAGTCACCAAGTCTAAGTGTATTATTATCTAAGTATATCTTAAATTTGGTTATTAATTGATTGATATAATTGGCAGCTCCCACATTCGGGGCATATATATTGAGGATTGTTAAGTTCTCTTGTTGGATAGGTCCCTCTTCATCTCTCACTACAGTCTTCAGGGTGAATTTTAGTTTATCTGATATAAGGATGGCTACCCCTGCTTTCTTTTGAGGACCATTTGAATGGTAAATGGTTCTCCAACCTTTTATTTTCAGGCTGTAGGTGTCCTTCTGTCTAAAATGAGTCTCTTGTAAATAACAAATAGATGGGTCCTGCTTTTTTATCCAGTCTGAAACCCTGCGCCTTTTGATGGGGTCATTAAACCCATTCACGTTCAGAGGTATTATTGAAAGATATGAGTTTAGTGTCATCATGATATCTATTCAGTCCCTGTTTTTGTGGATTGTTCCATTGGACTTCTTCTTAAAGGGGAATTTTGAGAGTCCCCCTTAAAATTTCTTGCAGAGCTGGTTTGGAGGTCACATATTCTTTCAGTTCCTGCCTGTCTTGGAAGCTCTTTATCTCTCCTTCCATTCTGAATGAGAGCCTTGCTGGATAAAGTATTCTTGGTGGCATGTTTTCCTCATTTAGGACCCTGAATATATCCTGCCAGCCCTTTCTGGCCTGCCAGGTCTCTGTGGAGAGGTCTGCTGTTACCCTAATACTCCTCCCCATAAAAGTCAGGGATTTCTTGTCTCTTGCTGCTTTAAGGATCTTCTCTTTATCTTTGGAATTTGCAAGCTTAACTATTAAATGTCGAGGTGTTGAATGGTTTTTATTGATTTTAGGGGGGGATCTCTCTATTTCCTGGATCTGAAGGCCTGTTTCCATTCCTAGATTAGGAAAGTTTTCAGCTATGATTTGTTCAAATACATATTCTGGCCCTCTTTCCCGTTTGGCGCCCTCAGGAACCCTAATTAAACATAGGTTTTTCTTCCTCAGGCTGTCATTTATTTCCCTTAATCTATCTTCATGTTCTTTGAATTGTCTTTTTTCCTCAGTTTCCCTCTTGTCTTCTATGTCACTCACTCGTTCTTCCACCTCGTTAACCCTCATCGTTAGGACTTCTAGTTTGGATTGCATCTCATTCAATTGATTTTTAATTTCTGCCTGACTTGATCTAAGTCATGAAGTCTCTTGCATCCTTTATGCTTTTTTCTAGAGCCACCAGTAGCTTTATAATTGTGCTTGTGAATTGGCTTTCTGACATTGAATTGTAATCCAAATTTTGTAACTCTGTGGGAGAGAGGACTGTTTCTGAGTCTTTCTTTTGAGGTGAGGTTTTCCTTCTAGTCATTTTGCTCAGTGTAGAGTGGCCAAAAACAAGTTTATTGGGAAAAGGAGTAAAAGAGAGGAGAGAAAGAAGGAAAGAAACAAGAAAAAAAAAAAAGAAGAAGAAAAGAAAAAAAGAAAAAGAGAAAGAAAAAGAAAGAAAGGGAAAAAAGGGGGTGGGGGAAGCAAACAGAAATCAAAAAGCAAAACAAACAAAAAAACAACAACCAAAAAAAAAAAAAAACACGGGGGAGTATCTTCTGATTCTGTATACTTTAAGTCCCTTGACTTCCCCTGGAACTTGTCCGTCTAGCTGGCCTTCTGGGGGAGGGGCCTGTTGTGCTGATTCTCAGGTGTTAGTGCTTGGGGGAGCTGCCCTGCCCCCTGCCTGGTGTAGGGCTCAGTGAGCAGTGTTTATCCTGTTTATCTGGTGAGGCCACTGTGAGGCTCAGTGGGGGTTGTTTACCCTTTGTGGCCCCAGGAGGAACAACCCCAGTGGCGGGGCCAGCTCTGGAGCCCTGGAGTCAGCTCCCGCAGTAACTCCAGAGCTCTCCGTCTGCAGGGCCTGGAGGCTCCGGGGCGGGGCCGCTGATCTGCTCAGCTGGGGCAGGAGCGTCCTTGCGGTCCTGGGCCCTCCCGGCCTCTGCCTGTCCCGGTGGAGGCCGGATCCTGGGCTGTGTCCCGGTGCCCTGTGCTCCGGAGCCTGCGCTGGTGGATTCCCGCTCCCTCCCCGCAGCCCCCTCCGCGGAGCCGCCGCCCGAGCTGCTCCCGCCCCGCAGCCCCCTCCGCGGAGCCGCCCCCGAGCCCCCCCGAGCTGCTCCCGCCCCGCAGCCCCCTCCGCGGAGCCGCCCCCGAGCCCCCCCGAGCTGCTCCCGCCCCGCAGCCCCCTCCGCGGAGCCGCCCCCGAGCCCCCCGAGCTGCCCCGGCCCCGCAGCCCCCTCCGCGGAGCCGCCCCCGAGCCCCCCCCGAGCTGCTCCGGGTCCCCCGTGCGCGCTGCAGCCCTTAGGGAGCTCGGCGCACTCTCCCGGGGCGCAGGTGTCTGTTAGTGTCCCCGGGAGCCCGAGGGCATCCCCGCCCTCCTGGGTCCTGCTCCACCTCCCTGCGAGCCCCTTTCCACCCGGGAAGGTCGGTGCAGCTCCTGCATCTCCGGGACGGGGCTCTCCTGTCCTGGGGACACTCGCCCCGGCCTCAGCCCGGCTCCTCGTGGGGCCCCTCCCCCTTGGAGGCCTTTTGTGTATTTCTTTTTCCCCGTCTTTCTACCTTGATAGAAGCGCGACCTCTTCTCACTGTAGCATTCCAGCTGGTCTCTCTTTAAATCTCAGGCCGAATTCGTAGATTTTCAGGATGATTTGAAGGTTGTCTAGGTAATTAGGTGGGGACAGGTGACTTGGGGCCCCTCCTCCCTTGTATAGTTTCAAATCAGAAAGTGTAATGCCTCCAGCTTTGTTCCTCATTCTCAGGATTGCTTTGACTATTTGGTGTCTTTTTCATTTCATACAAGTTTTCGGATAGTTTATTTCCAAGGAAAATGCCACTGGAATTTTTTTTTTTTTTTTTGCCACTGGAATTTAGTAGTGATTGCACTGAATCTATAGATGGCTTTGGGTAGTATGGACATTTAACAATATTAATTCTTCTGACCCATTAACATGGGATATTTTTCTAATTGTTTGTGTCTTTAATTTCTTTCACCAAAGTCTTAAGGTTTTCATTGTACCGGTCTTTCACCTCCTTGGTTAAATTTATTCCTAAGTATTTTATTGTTTTTGATACTGTTGTGAAGTTTTTTCATTTCTTTTTTGAGCTGTTTTGTTGTTAGTCTGTAAAAACACCACTGATTTGTTAGTTTTATATACTGCAACTTTACTGAATTCCTTGATTAATTCCAACAGGTTTTTGATTGAATCTATGATTTTCTATATATAAAATTATATCATGTGCAATAAAGACAATTTTACTTCTTCATTTCTCATTTAGATGCTTTTTATTTTTATTTCGTCATCTTGCCTAATTGCTCTAACTAGGACTTTCAGTACTATGCTGAATAAGAGTGATGAGAGTGGGCACCATTGTCTTGTTATAGATCTTAGAGGAAAAGTTTTCAAATTCTCACCATTGAGTGTGATGTTAGCTCTGACCTTTGCCTTATATGAGCTTTACTATGTTAAGATATGTTCCCTCTAATCTAAATTATTGAGACTTTTTATCATGAAAGATTATTTGCCAAATGCTTTTTATGCATCTTGAGATGGTATGATTGTTTTCTTTCATTCTGTTAATGTGGTATCACATTTATTGATTTGCATATGTTGAGTCATCCTTCCATCCCAGGAATAAATTGCACTTGATTATGGTGCATGACCTCCTAATGTGGTGTTGAATTTGATTTGTTAGTATTCTTTGAGAATTTTTGCAAGTATATTCATCAGAAATATTGGTCTATAACTTTCTTTTCATGTAGTGCCCTTATCTGGCTTTGATTTCTGGGTAATTTTCCTTCTGTTTCTCATTTCCAGTTTCACACCATTGTGATCAGAAAAGATACTGGGGGGGGGGGTGCCAGGGTGACGTAGTTGGTTATGTGTCTGACTCTTGATTCCAGCTCAGTTCATGATCTCAGGGTCATGAGATCAAGCACCGTGTTGGGCTCCATGCTCACTCAGCACAGAGTCTACTTGAGATTCTCCCTCAACCCTTCCCCCCATTCAAACGCACTCTCTCTAAAAGAAAGGAATAAAATATTTTAAAAAAGAAAGAAAAGATACATGGTTTACTTGTTTTGTGGCCCATCATATGATCGATCCTAACAAATGTCTCAGGTGCACTTGTGAAGAACATGTATGCTGCTGCTGTTGGAAAAAAGTTCTATGTATGTCTGTTAGGCCTACTTGGGCTAAAAGATGATTCATATCCAATATTTTCATACTAGTTTTCTATTTAGATGATCTATCCATTGTTGAAAGTTAAGGGATTGAGAGGTACTCCACTTTTATTGTATTGTTGCCTGTGTCTCCCTTCAGATATCTTAGTATTTGCTTAATATTTCTAGGTACTCTGACATTGGGTATGTATATATTTATGGCTATTATGTCATTTTGATAAATGACCCCTTTATAATTACAATCCTTTGTCTTTGTTAACATCTTTGGTTTAAAGTCTATTTTGTCTGATATAATGATAGGCATCTTACTCTCTTTGATTTCAACTTGCATGAAATATATTTTTTCTATCCCTTCAACTTTGTGCCTGTATCTGTCCTTAAAGCTGAAGTATGTTTCTTGTAAGTAGCACATTGAGTCTTGCTTTCTATCCATCTAGTCACTCTATGTCTTTTTTTTAATATTTTATTTATTTATTCATGAGACACAGAGAGAGAGAGAGAGAGAGAGAGAGAGAGAGAGAGAGGCAGAGACACAGGCAGAGGGAGAAGCAGGCTCCATGCAGGGAGCCTGACGTGGGATTCAACCCCGGGACTCCAGAATCATGCCCTGGGCCGAAGGCAGGTGCTTAACTGCTGAGCCACCCAGGGATCCCCCACTCTTTGTCTTTTGATTGGAAAATTCAATCCATTTAGAGTAACTGTTTTTTTTTTTGTTTTGTTTAGTTTTTTTAATTTTTATTTATTTATGACAGTCACAGAGAGAGAGAGAGAGAGGCAGAGACACAGGCAGAGGGAGAAGCAGGCTCCATGCACTGGGAGCCCGACGTGGGATTCGATCCCGGGTCTCCAGGATCGCGCCCTGGGCCAAAGGCAGGCGCCAAACCACTGCGCCACCCAGGGATCCCCATTTAGAGTAACTGTTGATGGGTACTTAACTAATACTATATTACTTTGACTATTTTGTACTTCCCTTATTCCTTTCTTTTCTATTGTTTCCTTTGGAAGGGTTAATGATTTTCTTTGTGAATTAATGAATTAATGATCAGTGATATGAACTAATTCCCTTCTCTTTATCTTTTGTGAATCTACAATAGGTTATTGCTTTGTGGTTACCATGGAGCTTGCATAAATATCCTATATATATGTAACAGTATATTTTACACTGGTCACAACTTCAATAACACAATAACTCTACCCTTTTACATTCCCCTTTTATGATTTAATGTCACTATTTACCTCTTTTTTACATTGTTATTCATTAACAAATTATAGTAATTATAGCTATTTTATATGCTCTTGTCACTTAACTTTATATTTAAGTGTTTATTACACCACATTATAATATTCTGAACTTAACTGTACATTTACCTTTACTCATGTTGTATATTTTCATGTTTTCATGTTACAAATTACCGTACTTTCATTTCAAATTAATGAACTCCTTTCAGCATTTTTTATAAGGCTGGTGGAGTGGTGATGAATTCCCTGAGCTTCTGTTTGTCTGGGAAAGTCTTTATTTTACCTTCATCTCTGAAAGATGAGTGTGCTGGATGTTCTTGGTTAGCAGTTTTTTTTTTTTTTTTTTTCCTTTCAGCCATTGGAATATATCATCCCACTCTTTTCTGGCCTGTAAAGTTTCTGCTGAGAAATCTGTTGATGGTCTAACGGGGGTTTCTTTGTAGGTTATAATCTTCTCTGGCTTCTTTAAGGATTCTCTCTGTCTTTGATTTTGAGTTTTATTAAAATGTGTCTTGGAGAAAATCATTTGGAATTAAAATAATGAAGTTAATCTATTAGCTTCATGAATTTGTATGTCTAAATCTCTTCCCAAGTTTGTGGAGTTCTCAGTCCTTACTTCTTTAAATAAGCTTTCTACCCCCTTCCTCCTTTCTTCTCCTTGTAGAACTCTAATAATTAACATATTAGTTCTTTTTATATTGTCTCTTAGATCACATGGGCTTTCTTCACTCTTTTCCATGCTTTTCCTGTGCTTTCCTCTTACTGGGTGTTTTCAAAGTTTTTATCTTCTAACTCACAGATCTTTTTTTCTGTTGGATCTATTCTGAGGTTGATGATGTCTATTGAATTTTTTTTTTCATTTCATTTCATTCCATTCATTGAATTCTTCACCTCCAGAATTTGTTTGGTTCTTTTTTAGGATTTCTATTGCTTTGTTAAAAATTTCTCATTGTGTTCATATATTGTTTTCTTGATGTTACTGAATTATCTGTGTTTTCTGGTAGCTCACTGAATTTCCTCAAAACAGCTATTTTGAATTCTTTATTGAATAAATTATATCTCTCCATATCTTTGAATTCATTACTGGCAGATGACTGTAATAGTTTCATGATACCATGTTTCCTTGATTTTTCATGTTCCTTGGAGTTTTGTGTTGCTATCTTCACATTTGACATAGCAGTCACCTCCTCTAAACTTACCAACTGCCTTCAGGATAGAAATACTTTTCTCTCAGTCCTGTTAGAAATACTTTTTCTCAGACCTTATATGAATATATCTGCTCCATACTTGTTATCCCCTCTTATGGCAGAAATCTGAAGCTTCTTTGTCTTCTCTCAATCCTACAATGCACAAGACTGGTTGCTGATATTCTCTCTTTCATATTCTTGAGTTAACCATACAGATCAAGTTTGTGGTTTCCCTCTGACCTACAGACCCTGCCTTTCTTTCTCTGTATGCTCACTAGCCTTCTACTAAAACTCATTTTCCTTCCTCTCTGAAACAAGCAAAGAGGGCCAGCCAAAAAGTGGGGTGAAGTGTGTGGATCAGGCATGCAGGGGCTGGGGTGCCCAGGGCCAGGTGGGGCTATTCACACATAGGCTTCTCTAGCACTTCATGGATGGGCTTCTTGATGAGGTCACTCTGCAGTCAGCAGGAACTACATCCTTGAGAATCTACTGATGTCCTTTCCTGCCCCTAGCCATGGAGTTCCCAGTTTAGGACTCCAGATGCTGCTAGAGAGAAATGAGTTTCTTTGGCAGCACCCTGCACAGCTGGAGAAGCTAGTTACTCATTTCCAGCTCTATGTTTTGCCCACAAGAGAAATCTCTGGCCAAACAGGTCTCATTTAGTCCTAAACTGTGTGATCTTAGGGGACAGGTAATTTGGGCAAAGTCAAGCTATTCTTCTTATCCAAACTCATAATTTTTCCTGCTCCAAGAGAGTGCTGAAACTTCTCCTCTGGAAAGTCAGATTTCCACAAAGGCTCTCTTGTTTCTCTGTAAAAGACTACCCAAGTCAGTGCTCTCCAGGTGCTCCAGACCACTGCCGAGAGGGACTGGAACTGGTTCACAGACTACTTCAGGGTTCAGAGCTGGTACTGAGGTCCGCCAGGCTATTGCCCAATGCATAGATGGGCAAGACTCTTTCCAGGTCCCTTGGCATATGTTGCTGGATCGCACAACTTTCACTGAGGCACTTTTGTCCATGGATGAATGCCAAAGTTTTGTTTTGTTTTATGCTACCATGATGCTCACATTACTATCTCTTTGAGAAATGTCTTGATACTTACATATTAAAGGCAAAAGAAGATATTTTAAGGAAAAAAAGAATCTTAAACAATAAATACACTATTTAGGCCAATCTGAGTAAAACATAACCCTCCCAAGTGTGTAAAAGAAGGTTATCACAGAAGAATGCTGATGGAGAACAGGACCTGGTAAACTCTAAGATACTGCTGCTGGATATACGCCACCTGGCTCGCTGGTACAGTCAATATTCTGTTGCTCAAAGGAGATAAAATGAGTTCAGGAATGTTCCTCCCAGAAGTCATTTATCCAGGTTTATTTCTGTCTGGTTGTGCTACATAATGCAATTAAATAATTAAACATATTAGGGACTCAAAACAAAGTAAACACACAGAAAATTAAATAAATAACTTTAGAAGTCAACATGTGCTTCATTGATGCTATCTCCAAATATCTGTTCTGGATCTCTAGTAAGACTTCAAACTAGTGATTGCCTAGAAAGGAGATGTGAAGGCAGGGAAGAGATAGAAAGTCTCTCTTCTATACCTCTCTCTTCCCTGGCCCAGGCCCAGTCCCAACACTCACTATAGGATTCAGATAATTATGTGCTCAGGACTCAAAATGAGAATACAAGTGTGGACTGACATGTAGGTTACAGGGCTCCTACCCACGTTGCTGCTTTAACTTCTAGTGTGCAATATACATTTGTGGGGATTTGGGGCAGTTATGTAATAGTACTGACATGTGTTTGGCTATGATCAAGTAAAACCTCTACATTTTCTAGACCTAAACTGTTTTTGAGTTGGCTCACCACCAGGTAAAACCACTCCCATTCTGCACTTAGGTGGTTGACTTTCCAGATATAAGGCTAAGATTGCATATTGGGTCCTATATGAATTATATCTCACTGTTTTGGGCCCATTCCAGTCTTTCCTCTAATTTTCTGAATTTTAATTTAAACATGTTATTTTTTCCTCAAGGCTTTAGGTAACTGCAAATGTAATTGTTCAACAATTATCAACACAGTGCTTTTTATGTGCTGGTAACTACGCAAGGGAATGTCACTGCAGAGATGAAAAAACAAAATTGATTTTACTTAAGCACCAGCATTGACAAAACTTATGTCTCCTTCACAATCATGGTATTTATGGTCTACTACTACTCCAGCTCACATATCCTATTGCTCTGTCCACACTGAACTTTTCAGCATTCATTTTCTTGAAAAGTATTTTCATATACTTGTATGTAGATCTTACTGGGTACTATTCCTTCTGCCTATTATATACTCCCTTGCTTCTTTTCTAGGCAAAGTCCTACTAACTTTTTCAGGACCTTGTTTAATGCTAACCTAGGGCCCTAGAGGACTAATTCTGAGCAAATTGGGGTCTCATACTCTCATTTACTTGGGTGGGGAAATCCAACGGCCATATTGAGCATGCTTCACACAGTCCCATTACCTTTCCTGGTCACCGCCCAAACCACAGACTTCTTCAATCATTTTTCTCTCTCTTAAATTCATATCTCTGTACCATTCTATAATTCTTTTCACCGACCACACATTTTACCATTTTCCTCCTTCTTAAAAAGACCCCCCAAAAGCATTTTCATAAAAAATAAATTGACCTGCACTTTAGACATCTTCACTGAATATTTTCTCTGTGTCCTTACCTTAATTCAAACCTAGTCCTCTCATACAAAACTCATGAGTAAAATCTATTCATTTTCTCATATTCTGCTTTTTGTTGGAGTCAGGATTAGTTGTCATCCTCAGTGATGCCTCCAGATCTTTATGCCTACAGAATTCTCTGAGAACCTTTGATTTTTAAAGGCTTATGTGGTACTCCAGCCATCCACCCTCTATCTCTCATTAATATTCATCTACCAATCTTTTGATGATGCCCCAACATTCCCTGAAGGCTTTGCACTTCTCTCAGCATCATTTCCTTTCAACCAACTGCTATTACCATCTTGGGTGTCTCCAAGTCCAAAAGAATAATTTTGATCTCTTAGTTCTTCTATTTCCTCGCCTTCAGTAAACCTCACTTCAAAATTCTGCATTACTTACTATACAATTCTCACATCCATGCCCCAGACCTTGTGATCATCCATAACTCATCCACTACCAAAGTCTGAAACTCAAATAGCTACAGTACAGCTACCCATTATCCTAGTTCTACCACTCAGCTTTTCTCTCTCGTACTAGGTCTTAGATCTCGGCAAGGCAACCAGTTCCTAAATGTTTCTGCTTACTCCCTACCAATTAACCTGCTCATGTCTTGACTTGATTTCTTCTCATATTCAACTCCATAATGCATTACAACAATCACTCTTACCATATCCTGAACTTCCTTGCTTGTCCCTATACCATACACTCATTGATTTAAATTCAGTGTCTGCCTTCTGTATCTGGACAGTTGAACCAGCGAGAGAAAATAAGTAGTGTTATCACCATAGATCTACAGCCTCCAACACCAACAGCTCACTTACTCCTGTCTAGAAATACTTCTCGGTTTCACTAGTGAATGCTCTTTTCCCATCCCATGCAGCCATTTCAAAATGTCTCCACTCATCTCAAAGCTCTGGCTACATCCTTGTTCAATATAAAATAATAACCTTAATAGCACACAACAAAAATTAAAGCCAATAGAAATAATTCTCTCAATCTTTTGTCATCATATCTACAAATATAACAGTATCTATATGCATGTTTTCTATCTTCCCTCTTGTTACCCTGTATCCAGGCATCTGGACACCTGGATACAGGTAATTTATCTTCTCCTGGTATGCATCATACCTGTAATAGCTTTTCATGGAACCAGCTCTGTTAATTACATTTTTCTATTTCCAGGGGGCTTTTCATCAGCATTTTCAAAATACTCTAATATTTTTTATCTAAGACAATAGAAACCTTTACTCAAACTAGTTTCCTTTTTACTCCAGAACTTCTGAAAGTGCTGCACACAGGCTTATGTTTGTGTCTAAACATTTAGTCCTCTACACATTATGAAACTAGACATTTCACTAAAATACCAGATCTTGCTAAGGTTGCAAATATTTTCTGATTGCTAAATCCAATGAAAACCCATCTGTCTTTGTCTTAACCCACTCATTCATTCAATAAATGCTTGCTGAACCCTTATTACATCAAAGCCCTGAACTAGGTGCTGAAATAGAAAAAAGACAATTGCTGTCCTTGTGAATATGAATTCTGACACATTACTCTGATAGTATGCTAACTACACACTGAAAGGTGGTCTTACTAAAAAAAAACTTCTTTGCACTCCTTTCCTGTCTTTTAAACCTTGTAACCAGATCCCTAACAAACTTCAAGATGGTCAAAATGACCAAATTTGAAGGTCAAAATGACCAAATTTCCTGTTTTTCCATTAGGTATCATATTTTGCTCCCCTACAATAATGTATATACTTTTGATGTTATCTTTTTTTCTTCTATTATGATCATGTAAATTATGATACACTTAATAATAAGCCCTGTCAGCACAGGTTTTTTTTTAAGATTTTATTTATTTATGATAGACATAGAGAGAGAGAGGCAGAAACACAGGCAGAGGGAGAAGCAGGCTCCATGCCAGGAGCCCGACGTGGGACTCGATCCCGGGACTCCAGGATCGCGCCCTGGGCCAAAGGCAGGCGCTAAACTGCTGAGCCACCCAGGGATCCCCCAGCACAGGTTTTATGTTAAGTTCTCCTTTTGTTCCCCAGAGCCTTACACATTGAAGATTTCCAAAATATTGTTAAGTGAACACATTATCAGATAAATAGATATGTGTGTCTACAAGAGAAAATAATTTAGCATTAAGTACATAAATACCATCCCCCCCAAAAAAGAAAGGTGGTTATACTGAGTTCTATAGATTCCACGAGGCAAAAGAATCATTTCTATAATTTATGTTTTCACATCTTGCTGCCCTAACTCCCTATGACATCATATTTTCTTTTAATTCTAATTATAAAGTTAAGCAGAAATAAATTTAAACTTCTCACGTCTTAATTTTGGCACATAAACTAATCACAATCACTTTGATAAGAAAAATAATACAGAAACATGTAAACTTTTCAAAGACTTAGGCAAGATATTTTGAATGCTGCTAAGTTTCTGCCCATTCTTTTTAATTGAAAGATTGTGCTATAGAGATAAAATGAGTTGAAGAGCATAGCAATTATCTAGGAAATCAGATCAATTAAAACAGACAATTTGGATAATAGTGTTAGACTTTCCTGCAAAATAAGTATAAAAGATCATTTGTTTCAACAACAACCTCTGCTTGTCATAATTTCACGTTTTAATAGCCTCTATGTACAAATATATTTCTAAATGTTTTTAATCCCTCAAATAATCTTGTTTTCAATGGAAAAGCACTTGGTGGGGCACTGCAACAACTGATGTCTAGTTAAAACATTTCTTTGGATGTTAAAGTTAAAACAAATAGTTCTAAAGCAAATAAATTTAGATCATTTTCTAACTGTACAATAAAATGCTAAAAGTACTGCATGCAGTTTTTGCTGTTTGAGTGTTACATTAAAAGACATTAAAGCAAAGAAGTTTATTTGCAGAACTTTTTCCTTTCTACTAGAAGATACAGTCCTGAGTGGGTTGAAATGATTCATTAATATTTTATGTCCTTTGTATCATGAAAACTGTTCTCATCAAATTAAATTTACAAATAAGACAAATTAGTCTTTAATACTATAATGTGAGTGAGATATTAAGTTGCTATTTTTCCCCCTTATTCCAGCAATTTGGGTTGTTATTAACTTTGAAGTGGCCATGCTTTTATTTCCACTAGACTTCCTTTTTTCTAAAAGAACATAATTTGATACTCTTTTTTAACAACTAGAAGCTATTCAAAGAGGTAGATGAAACTAAAAGAAAGGAGTAAGGAAGGTAGGGAAAGTATCACAGGTATACAAATATGTGGTTAGGAATGACAAGAAGCCTTAAAGCTTAGGGCTTTGATGTGATTCAACTGCAGCCTAAGGGACTAGTAGTCTTTAAACAATCATTTTAATTTAGTTGTGGCTTGCCAATCACCTTTTGGTAATTCACCTGAATTAGCCCATTTTAATGCCAACAATTCTCTTCCTATGGACTTAAAGAATTAAAGACGTTGAAAACTCTGATCCACTCTATTGTTCACCTTCTCTTTTCCCATTATGCTATTATGGACACTTAAAGTTTATTATAATTATTGCCTACCTCTTAGTTAAATTATAAAATTGGCTTAAGTGTTATTAAATTCCTGGGATATTAATAACATGATCAAAGAGCAAAGCCCATCCCTTAAAATATAGTTTTCAAACTTTGGTTTCAAATTACCATCTAAAAAGTTTATGGCCTACTGGTGTCCTAAGCTCTCCTCCTCCATAATAATGGTGGGGTCTTTTTTAATTGATATTAGACTAAATCACAAGCCATGCCTCTGAGCATGAAAGGAATTTGTAAACATAATATGGAAAGTATTATTTCTAAGGGGCTCCAGAGTGACTGACAGGCTTTCAATAGTAATTCTATAACAGAAATACATCAGAAAATCATTTGACATGACAAGAAATTAAATTATTTCATGACATTCTCCACTCCATATTATCTCTTTTCCTCCTTCATATTTAAACATAAATGCATTAATGTTTCTCAGATAATATCTTACATAGGGTAATTTAATTAATTCTCCTTTAGTGTACATGTGTATTGTGTCCTAATAAATGTAAAGAGTAGTGATCAGATATTCTTCAAGTAAGAATTTTATTATTCTCATTGTAGTTTGGATAACTTAAAACAATGCTGTTGACTTAGAATAAGTTATTTTTTTAAGTTAAGAAAACTTATTGCTACCAATCACACTCATTCAATAAATATCTGTTAGGTGCCTATTGCATATAGACATTATGCTACCTCCAGGGAACCTTTCTAGAAGCCAAGAGTTTACTTGGGGGTGAAACTGTCTAACAATGGTATAGCTTCTAAAAGATCCTTATCCAGGTCAATCAAATAATGACACAAACTCTTGAGTACTGCACAAATTAAAATCAACAAAAATAAAATGTTAGAAAAAAGTGAACTTGCATTTTAGACTATCATTTGAATTAAACATAAAAAATAGTGAAAGGGAATAAAAGGGAAAGGAGAAAAAATAAGTGGGAAATATCAGAAAGGGAGACAGAACATGAAAGACTCCTAACTCTGGGAAACGAACTAGGGTGGTGGAAGGGGAGGTGGGTGGGGGTGGGGATGACTGGGTGACGGGCACTGAGGTGGGCACTTGATGGGATGAGCACGGGGTGTTATTCTATATGTTGACAAATTGAACACCAATAAAAAATAAATTTATATTAAAAATGCTATAAAGGAGTAATACTTTTTTACTTTAAGGAGTATGGACTACAAAATATTTAGAGAAATGCATCACAAAGCAGCACCAGTAAGAATGAGCAGGCAGGAGAATTGATACTTGTTAAGACTGGAAATAATTTTTGGCCCTACTTGTGGCTCATAGGTGTTCCCTGAAAAGTTCCAGAATTTTTAAGGTTAAAACAGCACTTCACAAGCAGATCCTTTGTACTAGGTAGGATGTACATATGCTTTATTAAAGCACGACTTTTTTGAAAGTCAAAGAGAATGTTATAAATTATTATGCTGGGACAACTGATATAATCTGAAACTATCCAAAGCTACAGCATATGGTCTCCCCAATATGGAGGGTACAAATAACATATAATTCTTCCATAAATTCTTTAAATGGAAATTCAGCAAGGTTTTAAATTTGAACATATCTCAGGTTATAATTGGAAATATTCTTTTTTTTTTTAAGATTTTATTTATTTATTCATGATAGTCACAGAGAGAGAGAGAGGCAGAGACACAGGCAGAGGGAGAAGCAGGCTCCATGCACCGAGAGCCCGATGTGGGATTCGATCCCGGGTCTCCAGGATCGCGCCCTGGGCCAAAGGCAGGCACCAAACCGCTGCGCCACCCAGGGATCCCTAATTGGAAATATTCTTGATCTACTATTTATTTTATACCTTTAAATACTTTAAAAATATGTTATATATACTTTATTTTCATCATTTTCATTAATCACTTAAGTGGAGATAGAGAAATGGAGAGAAAAAGAGCAGAATTCTAAAAATGCCAAACATGAAACTATATATCATTGAAGTTTATCTTACAGAACCAAGTACAAAGCACTGTTTTGCTCAGTATCATTATCACTAAACATCAAATGCATTTTACTAAACTTTCTTGGTCTTGATATCCAGAGACTGATTGATTAAGTGACTGATTTTTTATTTGCACAAAAGTTCTGCTCTAATTTCTCTGCAGCTGGATAAAGTTAGTTAACATATTGGTTGAAAATTAACTAAAAGTGCTTATCAAAAGGTTACATTATAACACCTGCTTCAAATTCTTTATTTAAATATTATAGCTCAACTACTTCCCCCTAAAATAGCTCTTGTTGTGAGGTTATATTCTGAGTACTCTTCAAAATTGCTGTGGCTATTTCCTAGGCCTGGCTTTCCCTGAGAAGGTCAGTGAAACCCCTCTGGGAGAGGAAAACTGGTTACAAAGTATGTGTATTGCTCTGGCTTTACTCTTAGTTATTGCTGTGTTAGCATCCTCTTTTGGCCTCAAGAATAATGTAAATGCAATCAGTGTACATGTGTATTGCAGTAGCGTTGAAAATGCAAAAGCTGTGTTTGAGCAGGTTTTGAAAACCTCTCTATTCAGTAGAGAGAATAAATAATTTTCCCAATCTCAAAGTCACACAGCCAGCAAGTAGATGAGCTGTGATATGAATTTATGCAGTCCGGCCTTGGTGTGCAGGTTCTTGGCTACTACAATATATGTACATGTGAGTGCTGGGGTTGATGGTGGGGCCCGTGGGAAAAGCACAAATATATACAACCTGTTCACGTTTAAGTCTAAAATGTAATTTTCAAATTTGTACTTTATAAGCTATGACTTCGAATGCTCCCTGATTGAATTTAATAAAATTTGTAATTACATTGTTTTATTTCATTTAAGCATGCAATTTTTAAAATAAAAGCATGCAGTGCAAACCAACCAATTCTGTGTTTTATTTTCACTAGGAAGTTTTTGGCATGGATTTAAATACTAAAATGTGATAGGATGCGAATTTGGCCTTACTTCTGTGCTTTCTATCTTGCCATTAGAGTAGTTCTGGAGAACTAAATATTTGTGAGAGTTGTATTTAAATTAGAAAATCTGTTCTTCATTCATCTTGGGCAGTGAAGCTATATGTTAAAAGATTCAAAGCAGCTGGTTCCTGATAGCATTTTTTCAGTCTTCCAAGATACATAAATGAGAAACATGAGATAAATTGGATTTTTACAGAGTTATGCTTATAAATATATATATTTTACCTGATGTACTCAGATAGATTAGACTGTATATGTAAAAATTATAAGGATTACAAAATATTTCAAATTCCATGTTTTTAAATAATGTAATAATAAATGTAGAAAAAAGATACCAAAGGGCAAGGAATTCCTAAAACATTTTATCAATATTAATCATTCCATAGTAGAAATCAAAATATGAACATTTTTTTCTTGAATTCTGTACAGAGTTTAGTAGTAAATTACCAAATAATCAAATTAAAAAGACTCAACTGTTTTGAGTGGTTGCTAAGGGCTAGGCATTGTTCTAAGTATAATAATTCACTTAATCTTTGTAACAGCCCTATCAGATAGTTACTATTCTACCCATGTTTCAGATGA